>NW_017189686.1:0-37938 GCF_001704415.2 Capra hircus | reverse complement strand
AGCACCCACTTCAGTTCAGTCCAGTCGCTCAGTCGTGTCCGACTCTTTGCAACCCCGTGGACTGCAGCACACCCGGCCTCCCTGTCCATCACCAACTCCTGGAGTTTACCCAAACTCATGTCCATGAATCAGTGATGCCATCCAACCATCTCATCCTGTCATCCCCCTTCTCCTCCTGCCTTCAATTTTCCCCAGCATCAGGGTCTTTTCCAATAAGTCAGCCCTTTGCATCAGGTGGCCAAAGTATTGGAGCTTCAGCTTCAGCATCAGTCCTCCAATGAATATTCAGGACTGATTTCTTTTAGGATTGACTGGTTGGATCTCCTTGCAGTCCAAGGGACTCTCAAGAGTCTTCTCCAACACCACAGTTCAAAAGCATCAGTTCTCTGGGCTCAGCTTTTTTTATGGTCCAACTCTCACATCCATACACGACTACTGGAAAAACCATAGCTTTGACTATAGGGACCTTTCTTGCAAAGTAATGTCTCTGCTTTTTAATATGCTATCTTGGTTGGTTATAGCTTTTCTTGCAAGGAACAAGCATCTTTTAATTTCATGGCTGCGGTCACCATCTGCAGTGATTTTGGAGCCCCCAAATATAAAGTCTGTCATTGTTTCCATTGTTTTCACCTCTATTTCCCATGAAGTGATGGGACCTGGATGCCATGATCTTAGTTTTCTGAATGTTGAGCTTTAAGCCAACTTTTTCACTCTCCTCTTTCACTTTCATCAAGAGGCTTTTTAGTTCCTCTTCACTTTCTGCCATAAAGGGTGGTGTCATCTGCATATCTGAGGTCTGCATTTCTGATATTTCTCCTCAGCAATCTTGGTTCCAGCTTGTGCTTTATCCAGTCCGGCATTTTGCATGATGTACCCTGCATATAAGTTAAACAAGCAGGGTGACAATATCCGCCTTGACACACTCCTTTCTCTATTTGGAACCAGTCTGTTGTTCCATGTCCAGTTCTCACTGCTGCTTCCTGACCTGCGTACAGATTTCTCAAGGCAGGTCAGGGGGTCTGGTTTTCCTTTTCACAGTTCGTCGTGATCCACACAGTCGAAGGCTTTAGCGTAGTCCATGAAGCAGAAGTGGATGTTTTTCTGGAACTCTCTTGCTTTTTCGATGATCCAATGGGATGTTGGTAATTTGATCCTGTTTCCTCTGCCTTTTCTAAAACCAGCTTGAACATCTGGAAGTTCACGGTTCACGTATTGCTGAAGCCTGGCTTGGAGAATTTTGAGCATTACTTTACTAGCAATGTGAGATGAGTGCAATTGTGCGGTAGTTTGAGCATTCTTTGGTGTTGCTTTCTTTGGGATTGGAATGAAAACTGACCTTTTCCAGTCCTGTGGCCACTGCTAAGTTTTCCAAATTTGCTGAGCTGAATCTTAATGGCGAGTGGAAGGACATGTACTCATCTTCTCCGCAAGAACTCCAAGATTGCAACTAACCACTGACCAACCATCAGCAGGAGAATGTGAGCCCGTCCGAGGCAAAGGAGAAGCCACCAACAGATTGATAGGAGGGGCGAACTCGCATTTAGAATGAAACCCCATACCCACCAGAAATGCTGGAGGGCTCAAACAAAATCTTGTGCACACGGATCCTGGACCCCACAGAGGCTGAGCCAGACCTCCTGTGAGTGTCTGAGCGTCTCCTGCAGAGATGGGGGGATGGCAGTGGCCACCGCGGGCATGGGGGCTCTGCCTGCAGCAGACCTGGGAGGCGCGGCGTGTGGCCTAGGCCCTCGTGGAGGAGACTGCCATCATCTCCATCACGGAGCCACTGAGCAGACGACCACAAACTGCAGAACAATTATGCCAAAGAAGTTCTCGCGCTGTTACAAACGTTCCAGGGCACACAAGAGATTTGCCAACCTGGGGATCCGGCAAGGGGACTGAGAACCCCCAGGGAATTCGACTTTTGGAGGCCAGTGGGGTCTGAGTACAGAACTTCCCCAGCACTGGGAGACAGACTTTGGGGCACAGGCAGCAGCTGGTGCACAGGACCCAGGAGGGAGCAGCAGCGACCCCACAGAGCCTGAGGCAGGCCTGCCCGGGAGTGTCCAGGAGCCTCGGGCGGAGGCGTGGGGCGACAGTGTCCCCTGCGGGGTCGGGGCGCAGTACAGCAGTGCTGGCCTAAGCCATTCTGTGGGAGGTTGCTGCCTTTCCCCCTACCGTGCTCTGCCTCAGGCCAAACTTACTGGGAGGAACACAGCCCCACCCATCAACAGAAAATTGGATTAAAGATTTACTGAGCATGGCCCAGCACATCAGAGCAAGACCCAGATTCCCCCACAACCAGTCCCTCCATCAGGAAGCTTCCACAGGCCTTTTATCATATCCACCGTCTATACACATTCAGTTCAGTTCAGCTGCTCCGTCGTGTCCGACTCTTTGCGACCCCATGGACTGCAGCCCGCAGGCCTCCCTGTCCATCACCAACTCCCAGAGCTTGCTCAAATTCATGTCGATTGAGTCGGTGATGCCATCCAACCATCTCATCCTCTGTCATCCCTTCTCCTCCTGCCTTCAATCTTTCCCAGCATCAGGGTCTTTCCCAAATGAGTCAGTTCTTCTCATCAGGTGGCCAAAATATTGGAGTTTCAGCTTCAGCATCAGTCCTTCCAATGAATATTCAGGACTGATTTCCTTCAGGATGGACTTGTTTGAGCTCCTTGCAGTCCGAGGGACTCTCAAGAGTCTTCTCCGACACCACAGGTCACAAGCATCAGTTCTCTGGGGCTCAACTTTCTTTATAGTGCAGCTCTCACGTCCATACACGACCCCTGGGAAAACCACAGCCTTGACTATAGGGACCTTTCTTGCCAAAGTAATGTCTGCTTTTTAATATGCTGTCTAGACTGGTCATAGCTTTTCTTCAAAGGAGCATCTTTTAATTTCATGGCTGCAGTCACCATCTGCAGTGATTTGGGAGCCCAGGAAAATAAAGTCTGTCACTGTTTCCACTGTTTCCCCATCTATTTGCCTTGAAGTGATGGGGCTGGATGCCATGATCTTAGTTTTCTGAATGTTGAGTTTTAGGCCAACTCTCCTCTCTCACTTTCATTAAGAGGCTCTTTAGTTCTTCTTCACTGTCTCCCAGAAGGGGTGGTGTCATCTGGCATATCTGACGTTATTGATATTTCTCCCGGCAATCTTGACTCCAGCTTGGGCTTCATAACAGCACAGCATTTTGCATGATGTATTCTGCATATAAGTTAAATAAGGTGGTCTGCTTTCCCATCTCTTTAAGAATTTTCCAGTTTGTTGTGATCCACACAGTCAAAGGCTTTGGCATACTCAATAAAGCAGAAGTAGATGTTTTTCTGGAACTTTCTTGCTTTCTTGATGATCCAACGGATGTTGGCAATTTGGTTCCTCTGCCTTTTCTAAATCCAGCTTGAACATCTGGAAGTTCTCAGTTCACGTACTGTTGAAGCCTGGGTTGGAGAATTTTGAGCATTACCTTGCTAGTGTGTGAAATGAGTACAATTGTGCGGTAGTTTGAACATTCTTTGGCATTGCCTTTCTTTGGGATTGGAATGAAAGCTGACCTTTTCCAGTCCTGTGGCCACTGCTGAGTTTTCCAAATTTGTTGGCATATTGAGTGCAGCACTTTCACAGCATCATCTTTCAGGATTTGAAATAGCTCCACTGGGATTCCATCACTTCCACTAGCTTTGCTTATATGGATGCATCCTAAGGCTCACTTGACTTCACATTCCAGGATGTCTGGCTCTAGGTGATGGATCACACCATCGTGATTATCTGGGTCATGAAGATCTTTGTTGTATCGTTCTTCTGTGTATACTTGCCACCTCTTCTTAATATCTTCTGCTTCTGTTAGGTCCAGACCATTTCTGTCCTTTATTTTGCCCATCTTTGCATGAAATGCTCCCTGGCTATCTCTAATTTTCTTGAAGAGACCTCTAGTCTTTCGCATTCTGTTGTTTTCCTCTCTTTCTTTGCACTGGTCACTGAGGAAGGCTTTCTCATCTCTCCTTGCTATCCTCTGGAACCCTGCATTCAGATGGGTGTATCTTTCCTTTTCTCCTTTGCCTTTCGCTTCTCTTCTTTTTTCAGCTGTTTGTAAGGCCTCCTCAGACAGCCATTTTGCTTTTTTGTATTTCTTTTTCTTGAAGATGGTCTTGATCTCTGCCTCCTGTACAGTGTCATGAACCTCTGTCCATAGTTCTTCAGGGACTCTGTCGATCAGATCTAGGCCCTTGAATGCATGTGTGACTTCCACTGTGTAACCATAAGGGGTTTGATTTAGGTCATCCCTGAATGGTCTAGTGGTTTTCCCTACTTTCTTCAATTCAAGTCTGAATTTTGCAATAAGGAGTTCATTACCTGAACCACAATCAGCTCCCGGTCTTGTTTTTGCTGACTGTATAGAGCTTCTCCATCTTTGGCTGCAAAGAATATAATCACTCTGATTTCAGTGTTGACCATCTGGTGATGTCCATGTGTAGAGTTGTCTCTTGTGTTGTTGGAAGAGGGTGTTTCCTATGACCAGTGCGTTCTCTTGGCAAAACTCTGTTAGCCTCTGCCTTGCTTCATTTGGTACTCCAAGGCCAAATTTGTCTGTTATTCCAGGTATTTCTTGACTTCCTACTTTTGCATTCCAGTCCCTTATAATGGAAGGGACATCTTGTTTGGATGTTAGTTCTAGAAGGTCTTCATAGAACTGTTCAACTTTAGCTTCTTCAGCTTTACTGGTCAGGGCACAGACTTGGATTACTGTGATAGCGAAGGCTTTGCCTTGGAAATGAACAGACATCATTCTGTCGTTTTTGAGATTGCACCCAAGTACTGCATTTCAGACTCTTTAGTTGGCTGTGAGGGCTACTCCATTTTTCCTAAGGGATTCCTGCCCACAGTGGTAGATACAATGGTCATCTGAGTTAAATTTTCCCATTCCAGCCCATTTTAGTTCACTGATTTCTAAAGTTGAACGGTTTTATGAAGACCTACAAGACCTTTTAGAACTAACACCCAAAAAAGATGTCCTTTTCATTATAGGGGACAGGAATGCAAAAGTAGGAAGTCAAGAAACACCTGGAGTAACAGGCAAATTTGGCCTGGGAATGCGGAATGAAGCAGGGGAAAGGCTAATAGAGTTTTTCCAAGAAAACGTGCTGGTCATAGCAAACACCCTCTTACAACAACACAAGAGAAGACTCTACACATGGACATCACCAGATGCTCAACACGGAAATCAGACTGATTATATTCTCTGCAGCCAAAGATGGAGAAGCTCTATACAGTCAACAAAAACAAGACCAGGAGCTGACTGTGGCTCACATCATGAACTCCTTATTGCCAAATTCAGACTCAAATTGAAGAAAGTAGGGAAAACCACTAGACCATTCAGGTATGACCTAAATCAAATCCCTTATGATTATACAGTGGAAGTGAGAAATAGATTTAAGGGCCTAGATCTGATAGATAGACTGCCTGATGAACTATGGACTGAGGTTCGTGACATTGTACAGGAGACAGGGATCAAGACCATCCCCATGGAAAAGAAATGCAAAAAAGCAAAATGGCTGTCTGAGGAGGCCTTACAAATAGCTGTGAAAAGAAGAGAGGCGAAAAGCAAAGGAGAAAAGGAAAGATATAAGCATCTGAATGCAGAGTTCCAAAGAATAGCAAGAAGAGATAAGAAAGCCTTCTTCAGCAATCAATGGAAAGAAATCGAGGAAAACAACAGAATGGGAAAGACTAGAGATCTCTTCAGAAAAATTAGAGATACCAAGAGAACATTTCATGCAAAGATGGGCTCAATAAAGGACAGAAATGGTATGGACCTAACAGAAGCAGAAGATATTAAGAAGAGGTGGCAAGAATACACAGAAGAAGTGTACAAAAAAGATCTTCAAGACCCAGATAATCATGATGGTGTGATTACTCACCTAGAGCCAGACATCCTGGAATGTGAAGTCAAGTGGGCCTTAGAAAGCATCACTACGAACAAAGCTAGTGGAGGTGATGGAATTCCAGTTGAGCTATTTCAAATCCTGAAAGATGATGCTGTGAAAGTGCTGCACTCAATATGCCAACAAATTTGGAAAACTCAGCAGTGGCCACAGCACTGGAAAAGGTCAGTTTTCATTCCAACCCCAAAGAAAGGCAACGCCAAAGAATGCTCAAACTACCGCACAATTGCACTCATCTCACATGCTAGTAAAGTAATGCTCAAAATTCTCCAAGCCAGGCTTCAGCAATACGTGAACCGTGAACTCCCTGACGTTCAAGCTGGTTTTAGAAAAGGCAGAGGAACCAGAGATCAAATTGCCAACATCCGCTGGATCATCGAAAAAGCAAGAGAGTTCCAGAAAAACATCTACTTCTGCTTTATTGAGTATGCCAAAGCCTTTGACTGTGTGGATCACAATCAACTGTGGAAAATTCTGAGAGAGATGGGAATACCAGACCACCTGACCTGCCTCTTGAGAAATCTGTATGCAGGTCAGGAAGCAACAGTTAGTACTGGACATGGAACAACAGACTGGTTCCAAATAGGAAAAGGAGTACATCAAGGCTGTATATTGTCACCCTGCTTATTTATATGCAGAGTACATCATGAGAAACGCTGGACTGGAAGAAACACAACCTGGAATCAAGATTGCTGGGAGAAATATCAATAACCTCAGATATGCAGATGACACCACTCTTATGGCAGAAAGTGAAGAGGAGCTAAAAAGCCTCTTGATGGAAGTGAAAGAGGAGAGTGAAAACGTTGGCTTAAAGCTCAACATTCAGAAAACGAAGATCATGGCATCCGGTCCCATCAATTCATGGGAAATAGATGGGGAAACAGTGGAAACAGTGTCAGACTTTATATTTTGGGGCTCCACAATCACCGCAGATGGTGACTGCAGCCATGAAATTAAAAGACACTTACTCCTTGGAAGAAAAGTTATGACCAACCTAGATAGCATATTCAAAAGCAGGGACATTACTTTGCCGACTAAGGTCCGTGTAGTCAAGGCTATGGTTTTTCCAGTGGTCATGTATGGATGTGAGAGTTGGACTGTGAAGAAAGCTGAGCGCCGAAGAATGCATGCTTTTGAACTGTGGTGTTGGAGAAGACTCTTGAGAGTCCCTTGGACTGCAAGGAGGTCCAACCAGTCCATTCTGAAGATCAGCCCTGGGATTCTTTGGAAGCAATGATGCTAAAGCTGAAGCTCCAGTACTTTGGCCACCTCATGTGAAGAGTTGAGTCATTGGAAAAGCCTCTGATGCTGGGAGGGATTGGGGGCAGGAGGAGAAGGGGACGACCGAGGATGAGATGGCTGGATGGCATCACGGACTCGATGGAGATGAGTCTGAGTGAACTCCGGGAGTTGGTGATGGACAGGGAGGCCTGGCGTGCTGCGATTCATGGGGTCGCAAAGAGTCGGACACGACTGAGCGACTGAGCTGAGCTGAGCTGAGCTGAGCTGATTTCCCAAGTGCCGATGCTCACTCTCGCCGTCTCCTGTGACCACTGCCGATCTACCTGGATTCTTGGCTCTGCATTCCAGGTTCCTGTGCAGTATTGTTCTTTGCAGCGTCAGACCTGACTTCCATCGCCAGGCGCCTCCACAGCTGGGTGATGGTTTTGCTCTGGCTGCGTCTCTTCGTTCTCTCTGGAGTTACTTCTCCCCTCTTCTCCAGCAGCACATTGGGCACCTACTGATCTGAGGAGTTCATCTTTCAGTGTCATATCTTTTTGCATTTTCATACTGTTCATGGGGTTCAGCTATACACACTGACATCATCTATGTCACCCTGGAGGGTCTCCAGGCATTTCTGCCCACAGGCCCGGCTCTGATCCTCCCTGGAAGGAGTCACCAAAATGCTGGCCTCAGATGAGCTTTCTTTTTAGTTTTTATTTACTCATTTTGTTTTTGGCTGCACTGGGCCTTCATTTCTGTGGGGTCTTTCTCTAGTTGCGGTGCGCGGGCTTCTCACGGCTGGTGGGGGGCTGCTCTTGTTGTGGGGCACAGGCTGTAGGCCCAAGGGCTTAGCTGCCCCATGGCATGTGGGATCTTCCTGGACCAGGGATGAAACCCACGTCCCCTGCACTGGCGGGCAGATGCTTAACCACTGAACCATCAGGGGATCCCCTCCCCGAGATCCATACTGAGCATGAGCACACAACCCAAACCCTCCAGGACACAGAAGGAGGGAGACAGTCCCGTGAGCGAGAGCAGACGGACCCCAATATGCAAGGCGGCAGGGTCGGGCCTGCGGCTGCTGCAGCCACCGAAGGACGCTGCGCCTGGTGCTGCCATGTCCTCTGTGCAGACACAGAGGCAAGCAGAGGGGAAGGCCGTTCAGACAGACCAGGAGGCTTACGAGAAACAACCAAAATCAAAGAGGACGTCTGGAACCATATTATGAATAACGGAAAGTTCAGCACATGAACTAAGTACCAAGCAGAGGACATGAGTGCCGTGGAAACAGCTCGCTCTCTGGAATGCCCCCGAGTTCAGCACAGGGACCCGGAGGCTGAGAACAGGAGGGGAGGTGAGAACAGGTCGCTGCAGAGGAGCATCGCGTGGAGGAGGCGCTTCTGAGAGATGGGCCCGGGGCCCCCACTGCTGCTGGGATCAGCGCCTTGCCTGGAGAGGGGGTCGGACGGGCCGCCACGCTCGGCGGAGAGCACCCAGGCCTCAGACGGAGGCAGCCCAGAAGGCCGCAGGCTGTGTCTCTAGGACGAGGGTAAGTAAGGGCCCTCGTGCAGGCAGAAACCCGGAAGCAGCTGGTTTCTAAAGGACGCGCTGCAGGCGGGCAGGGCTGACCTCAGAAACGTGGGCTAGGCAGTGGAAGCCGTGGGTGAGAGCTCGGGCAGAAACAGACGGGAGCCTGCGGGCCGCTCTGGGGTAGGGGCAGAGCGCAATGTCTGTCTGACCTGGGCGTGCAGGGCCTGGGCGGACCTCCTGCTCGCTCTCCTGGGAATGGCACCTGCGTGCTGGTACCCCCTGTTCCCGAAGTGCCAAGCAAAGCTGCTGGAAGCCGTCTGGCCCTGGGCTTCCCCGTGGGCATGGGTGGTTTGTCTCTCTAGGGATCTGTCTGTCTCTCCACGCGGTTGGCCGTGTGGGCACCAGCCGCCCTGAGGTTCTCCTGCTGCTGCTCACACACGTGTGCCATCCGGAGCTGTCTCCTCCCTCTTAACTGCTGCTGTGATTGCGTCTTCTCTCCCCTCCTCCGCAGTCTGGCTGGAGGTGCACTGCTCCTGTTGATCATCCTGAAGCACACGCGCTGCTGTTGCCATTCTGCACTCGTCTCTGCGTCCCGGACTCCGGCTCTCACACGGGCTGCGCCCCTTCCCCGAGGTCTCGTCTGCTCTCCTGGTTTCCGAAGGCGAGCGCTGAGGACACGCGAGCCTGTCCCTGCTGGAGGTCGTTAGTGCCTCTGTGTCCCCATCAAGGACCGTGAACGTGAGCAGTCTGTGTTTTAATTTTCATTCAGCTCAAGATACTTTCTCATTTCCCTTTTGGCTTCTTCTTTGATCCATGGTTTCTGTCAAAGTGGTGATGTTTAATTTCTAAATATTTGGAGATTTTCCCAGATCTGTTATTGATTTTCAACTCAGTCCCACTGGGGCTGAAGAGTGTAATTTGTGTGTTCTTAAAGCAGTTCATGTTGTTTAGGCTGGATTTATTGTGCAGGATATTCTTGGTAAGTGGCCTGCGTGCTCTTGGCGTGCACACTCCTGAATTTGGGAGGAGTGTCTGCAACAGGTCGTGCAGAGTCCAAGTGTTCAAGTCCCCTCTGTTCCCAGGGAGATCTGCTTACACTTCTGTCAGCTTCTGACTCGACACTGAAATTTCCCCGTGGACTAGCTCGCCTTGCATTTTTTTTTTTTTGAGTATATTTATTTTATTAATAATTTTTAAACAACCTGAAATTTATAGAAAAATGGCAGAACTGTATAAAAACTTTTCTTTTTAAAATTAATCTATTTTTGCTGTACCCCTCAACATGTGAGATCTTAGCTCCTCGACCTGGGATGAACTCATGCCCCCTGCTGTGGAATCACAGAGCACCCTGGGAAGTCCCCCAAACTTTTATTTTTCGGAACTGATTCAACAGTTAGCTGTTGATATGATGTCTGATAATCCCCAATATGTTATTGGGGATTTCTCAACTAAGGGTATTCTCTCATACATAGTCAAAATGAACCATCAAAGTAAGGAAATTAACACTGATGCATTCATTACTCACAGTAAACCCCCAGGCCCCACTGGTGTCTGCAAATTGCTGCAACTTCTCTGAAAGAAGAAGGGTCCCGTCCAGAGCTTCATGCCGCATTCAGTTCCGTGGCATCGAGGAAGCTCCTCAGTCTTTCCTGGACCTTCATAACCTTGACAATTTTGAAGATTTTAGGCGGTCACTCATTTTGTAGAATGCTCCTGTTTGGGTTCATCCAAGGCTTCCTCTTGATTAGATTTTGATTCTTTGGCAGCAAAGTAACATCAGGGGAGCGCTGCCGTGCCCTCCTCACTGTGTCCCGTCCCTCTCCACCTGTCCCATCACTGGAGAGCGTCCCTGGGGGCTCAGCTGGTGAAGAATCCGCCTGCAGTTGAATTGAGGAGGCCCCGGTTTGATTCCTGGGTTGGGAAGATCTGCTGGAGAAGGGCTAGGCTCCCTCTCCAGCATTCCTGAGCTTCCCTGGGGGCTCAGCTGGCAAAGAATCTGCCTGCAACTCGGGAGACCCGGATTCGATCCCTGGGCTGGGAAGATTCCCCTGGAGAAGGGAATAGATACCCACTACCAGTGTTCTGGCCTAGAAAATTCCACGGACTCAGCAGTCCATGCGGCCGCAGAGTTGGACACAACTGAGTGACTTTCATTTTCAGCATGTTCAACCTTTCAACATGTTCATGTGCCCAATAAGAAGCTATTATGTCTTTTTAATACTTTCATTTTTATAACAACACTTTATTTCTTGGTAACGTTATGGAGCTTCTCTGAAATATACTTTCCTGATGTTAACGTGGTGGATGTCTGTGTTTGGTTTCAACCTGTGTCCCTGGGGCCCGCTCTTCCTTTGGCCTGGTGACCTCTGCCTTGCGGCGGGGTGTCTGAACCATGGGCATTCCGTGTGACCGTTACCGTGCGGGGCTGAGCTGCGTGTCGACTTGCCCCGTCAGCTCTCACTCTCTCCCCACATTGCCCCATTTGCTCTTGCGCCAAGCGTTTGCTTCCCCCATTGGCTGATGAACTGCGGAGGTCTCGTCTGTAACCCATGGCAGTTCCCCCGGAGTCCATCGTGTCTTCACACCCAGTGTGTGGCTCTGTGGAACCCCGCAGAACCCCACTATTACTTTAGCTGCAAGTGGGGTTTTTTTTAGATACCGTAAATGAGCAAGTGAGTCGAGACTCACCCGCGTGGCTGCTGCCTCCCGGGCTTCCCCTCCTTCGCCCAGATCAGATCGCTCCCGCTGCCCTCTCCCCTGCTGGTAAGGCCTCCCTGTGAGGCTTCTCAAAGAGCAGATTTGCTGGGAGGAGTTCCTCCTGCTTCTGCCTGTCTGTGAAGCCCTTCATGTTGCAATGTGCTGATACACTTTCAGGGGTGGGGAAGCCTTCTAAGTCAGCAGCTTCTCTCCCCTAACAGGGGCACGTGCTGCAGCTGACTCCTGGGTGGGGTTCCGTCTGGCCTTGAGGACTTGAGGAGGGACACACAGATCTGACCCTGAGAGCCACCTCGACGCCAGCCCACACCTGGCCCCATGTTCTGGCCACGGAGGGGCCCTGGATGCCCTCCTGGAGACACCGCTGGAGGCCACAGCCTGCCAGTGTAGACATCACCAAGGAGATCCCACTGATGAGGTCTGGGCTCAGAGCCAGCCTCAGGGGCTGAGATGCGGACGTGCTCGCGTGCCCACATCATGCAAACAGGCTCCAAGAATGAGTCTCAGGGAACACGACTGACCACCAGCTCTCACCCTCATCTTCCCTGGCTGCAGACACCTCCCCGCCCTGCTTCTCCCTCTGTGAGGGAGAGCCCTAGGGTGTTTCTCTAACAAAACTCGTCTACTGGCCCCCAGGACACGGCGATGACTCAGCTTCAAAACCAGACGCAGATGCGTAACAAGACTTGTGGTCCGAGATTCCTGAAATCTCCTGTTGACAAACACGTACACAAACCCCATCGTGTGTTCATTTCTGGGAATGGGATAAACGCCACTATCTGAAACCTACGTCATGTCAGGCCACGAAGAGTGCACAGCCAGAGAAATTTATTTTAAAATAGAAACATACATACATTAAGCTGTAAAATAGTCAAATTTAAACAAAAAGGAAAAAGCCATTTGACCCCAGAGTCTATATGGAATGGATTTAAGGAGGCATGTGAAATCCCCGTGAGGAGCGCCCACAGACCCCAGGAGACGGTATCCGGGGTGGGGACCCCGCAGGAGCCGCCCAGCACCCGTGGGCACCAGACGCTCCCGGACCTAGTGACCAGGATGGACGTCCGTGCCAGCGGCGGCATCAGCACCGTCGGCACCGCGGACACGGCATGGAGGCACCCGAGGCCATGAGGGACACTCGGGGGTTTGGCAACGTAGAGGCTGTGATGGCAGGAGGCCCACCCGAGCCACCGGCCCTCTGCAGCGGCGCCCTGCCCGGCTCAGTCTGTGTGGGGTTTCCGCTGAGGGGCCTCCTCGTAGGACTCCCCAAACTCGTTCACTCTACTCTTATCCACGGGATAAAGCCTGCAACGAGACCATGTGGGCGTCAGGCTGGCTGGCGTGCGAGGGGGAACACGCGTGTCCTGGGAGCAGGGGAGCCAGGACTCGGAGGGTCAGGCCCCGTGGGAGAGACCGGTGTGGGCTTGCCGTGTGCCCTCCTGCCGTTCCTGGAATGGTCAGGCCAGACCTCTGCTCCCGAGGCCGCCGCCGGCAGCTGCACCCACGCCGAGGCGGGGGCCAGAGCCCGGGCTCCTGACACGCGCTCAGCAGGGCCGTGCCAGCCTCACGCTTTGCCGAGCAGGGGGCGACGTGCTCGCGGGGCGGTCAGACAGACAGTGCTCCTGCGCCGGGCGCCGGGCCCCGAGCCAACGCCTCCCCCGGGAGCGGGACTGGGGCCGCACTCACCACCGCTGGCACAGGTACACGAGGAACACCACATCGTCCCTGAAGCAGGCCAGCCGGTGGGAGGTGGGCATGGTGATGACAAAGGCGAACACGTCGTCAATGAAGGTGTTGAAGGCCTGCGGGTGGGCGGGGCCGTGAGACCAGAGCCGCCCGGGCACGCGGGCACTCGCCGCCCGTGACTCGAGAGCCACCACAGCGGGCAGTAGCAGGGGTCCTGGGCCCAGGGTGATGCTGGCACAGACCCCACGGCCGGGCGTCCCGCCCACCCCCCGGAAACAGGACGGAGAAGCGCCGCCGGGAGCCCGGGGTCACGGAGCCGCCCGCACGGAATCCCCGCGCAGGTCCAAAGCGGAAGGCAGCTCTGACTGTCCCCACCCCGATCCGGCACGCTCTAGTTCACGGCCACTCGAGGGTCATGTGGCGCCAGCCTCTGCACGTGCCCGGGCCACGACATGCCCAGACAGCCCTCGGCAGCGAGGGCCTGGGACCACCGGAGTCGCCGTCTGGTGGACAGGGACCCAGCACCCGGCGCCAGCCAGCGGGTCAGGAGCATCCACCCGCTGTAGGACGTGTGGTGGCAGGAAGCAGCGTGGCTATCACTCGGGAGACTGTGGGGCTGGGGCAGGGACCCCGGGCTTCCAGGGCCACCGTGGGGCTCTGTGCTTGAGGGAGAACCCCTCCCCCCGACCCCCACCGCCCCTGCACAGGAGCACAGCCAACACAACCCGGCCACGAGGGACAGTCCCCAAGGGCCTCGCGCAGGCGACGCACTGACCTTGTAGGTGAAGGCCTTCCAGGGCAGGTGGGCCACTGACTTCATCTGGGGACAAGGAGACGGGGCGCGTCAGGGCGTGGCGGCCCAGGGGCGCGGGGCCCACGGGCGAGGGTGCGCCTCTTACCTTGTAGTTCACAAAGAGCTGGGGCAGCATGAACAGGAAGCCGAACGCATAGACCCCTGGGGAGACACTGGCATGGAGGCACAGGGCGGGATGCTGCCCGCCCCCAGCCCGGGCATCAGGGCTGCCGACTCTGGACGCCAGCCCAGGAGCTCTGCCTGCTGTCACCCACCGCCTCCCGCCCGGGACCGAGACAGGCCCCTCCCACACCCAGCGAACGTGCTGAGCTGGGTCCAGCGGCCTGCGAGCGGCAGCTCACGGTCTGGACAAGCCGAGCGGGCCGTGCTGCCCCGGGACACGGGGCCGGGGGCTGCGGTGCCCACGGCAGCAGCGCTTGCTGCCTGCACCAACTACCCTCTAAGAACATGACGCCCACAGCCAATCCCACAGGCCAGTGAGGGGCACGGGGCACGGCAGGCAGGGCTGGACGGCACCTCTCGCTGCGCCAGGCTAGGCGGCAGCCGCGCGACGCGGCCCGCCACAGATGCCGCCACGGAGACGGGAGGCTCACCGTTGACGAAGCTGTTGATCAGCCAGGAATACCAGCTGGAAAGCAAGGGCATGTGTCGGGGGTGCCGCTCGGCCTCTGTCGTGACCGAGCTCCCCCCGGCCCCTCCGGTGCTGGGGCCGCGGCAGGGGCTGCTCTCGGCGGGCTAGCCCGGGCCACCTGCCAGGACGGCGGGCTCCCCGGAGCCCCGACCGAGGAGACGGCAGAGACCAGGCTGACATGCTGCCTGCGATGACCTCCAGTGGGACGGAACCACGGAGCCCGCGGGCGGCCCTGAGCCCGGCCTGAGCGCCGGTGCCGTCGGGGGTCGCCCGTGCTGGGAGGGTGGGGCCGGGACAGTGCAGGGGCCCCGGCCTCTCTGGACGCGGGCTGTGTGGCCAGCAACGAGTCTGCTCCCACGAGCGCTCCCCAGCCCGCTGGGACCAGATGGCCTCGCGGGGCCAGCAACGGGCAGCCAGGACCCCGGCCAAGGGCAAAGCTGCGCTGGACCCACGGCTGTCAGCGGGGTGCCCTCACCTCTTGTATTTGATGTTGAGCAGCGAGTAGACAGCGCCCCCAACGCAGAGAGGGTAGAGCAGATAAGACAAGTACTTCATGGCCTGGGGGACAAAAGGCGCCCGGTCAGGGCCCGCCCTCCCAGCCGCCTAGACCCACAGACCAGAGGGCACAGCGGCAGGATGTCCAGGGCAGCGAAGCCGGGCTGCGTGGAGTATACAGGCTGGTGAGCACCTACCCACAGGACGCCCGCCACAAGCGCGTGGCGGATCCACACTGGCCCCTGACAGCCAGACTCACAGCCTAACCGGGGGCAGATGGGGACCAGACGTCCAGCAAAGGACTCTGAAGAAAGGCTCCAGGCTCCCTGTTGGGGCCACCTGCCCACTAAGGCAACCTGGGCTTTACCAAAACCCGACGAAGACTGGGATGCGGCCGACGCCCGTGAAACCAGAACACAAAATCCCTGCAGAAGGGACGTGTGAACCAACCCGAAAACCGTGCGGAAGGGGTAACCCCGCGTGGCGGAACAGGCCCGGCTCACAGCCCCACGGCTACCCACGGGGAGGAAGACGCCTCCCAACAGGACAGGACGTGGCGCAGGCGCCCACAGGACTGGGACCCGGGAGCCCCCAGCGCCCCTCCCGGGTCAGAAGCAGGCAGCTTCCCAGGGTCGCGGCTAAGGCGGGCAGGTCCCACACCCAGGACAGGCCTCCTCCCGGGCGGCCACAGCCAGGCCCGCGCCTGCGGGCGAGCACCCTGGCGCACCTGGGCGTCGTACTCCTCTGTCCTCCGCTCAGACTCGCTGCAAGCGCCAAACTGCAAAGGAGTCCACACAAGCACGTCACCCCAGGGGCCAGGCTGGTGCCTGGGTTCAGCCTGGCTGTGCCCAAGAGGGGACCAGGCTGCAGGCTGAGCGGGAGGAGCCCCCAGCCAGGCATGGCAGCCGTGAACGCACCGCCCGGGACGCGGGGCCACAGCAGGCCCATCGACCTGGACGTCACGCAGCACGGCCGCTTCCTGCCCCAGTCCTGCTAGGCTCTCAGCAAACGCCCTGCTCCACCTCAGCCAGGGCAGACGCACCGGGGTGACGTGGACCACAACAGGCTGCACCCCACAGACGTGTGACCCGCCCTGGACTCCACACCTGGACCCTCACTGTCCCTGGGGTCTTCACGTGCGGCCCACCACACAAAGCAGAGCAGCCGCCTGGCTGTAACCTCCCACTGCCGCCCCAGGAAGCTTGACACTGGAGAGCCCCTCAAGGTGTGGTCAGGGCGGGACCCCACCCCCGAGGGAGGCTCCACTTGAGATGGGCTAACTGGCATCCTGCCTGGTTGTGGGGTAGGCGGTTGCTGCTTCTACGGCTGGGGATGGGGGACCCCAGGGGAGTCAGAGGCCAGGGGGCTTGAGGGCAGAGCTGCCCCGCCCACACCAAGACACCCCTGCGTCTCCCCGCGGGCCTACAACTGACCACAAGACGGTTACCTGCCCTCAGGACTGCACGCTGCGGGGACGCAGCCAACGGATGCGAGCAGCGGTCAGCCTGCACCAAGGGCGGGCTGCAGCGGGATGGTGATGGGTCCCTGAGAAGACATGGTGGGGGGGGGGTCCCCTACCTGAAACGTGGGCCGCAGGCCTCTCCAGGTGATGGTCATCTTCAAGGCCTTTTTCACTTTCCACAGCTGAGAAGGGAAAACCCACACCTGAGGTTCCAAGACCCAGAAGGAGCCACGGCCTGCTCCTGGGACAGTGACCGATCAGGACACGGGCCGCTCATGCCCCGCTGCACCCCAGCTCAGCCTGACCACTTGGTGGGCCCCTGACCAATGCCCGTCTCCAGTGCAGACCCAGCCTGTCCACCCTTGGGGACCAAGTCCCCACCTAATCCACCTGTGCCTGGCCAGCCCCATCACCTCCAGACTCGCCCTGGCACCTTCTTCCAGCCCCGCAGGCAGCCCAGAGTTCCGTGTCCTGCCTCGGCTGGGTGTCTCCCGGTGGCCACCCCCGAAGTGGGGTCGGCACAACAGTGAAGTCGGTCTCCACAAGACTTGTGGCTGCGGGAGGGCCCGGCCAGCACTTCCTGAGGGGTGCCCACAGGCAAAGGCCTGGACAAAGCCACGCTGAGGGTCCTGGTGAGGGTGGTGCCAGAGGCCCAAGGGGCCCTGGACTCCAGAGAGGGGGTGTCCTGACCCATCACCCCCACACCGCCCATTACACATCCTGCTCCACACGGCATCAGTTCAGCGACAGCCACAGGGTCCACCCACCGAGTTACCACGTCCCGAAGGCGGAGAGAACGAGGGGTGGAGACACACGGGGCTGTGTGGAGCTCCGCTGGAGGAGCCAGGCAGCGGCGCCCTCGCCCTAGCCAGGCCGGCCGGTCCCCAGGCAGATGCCAGTCCCGACCCGCGCTGAGCACCTGGGCCCCAGGGGCTTCGAGGCAGCACGCAGACCAGTGCCCAGGCGGGCCACTCACCTCGATGGCGGCTCCGATGCCCGCGGGCACCAGCACCAGGAGGCTCGTCTGCTCGTCCAGCAGGAACAGGAAGATGACCACGGTGCTGAAGCAGCGCCAGAGCACTGGGGGTGGGCGGGCGCGGCTGAGCGCGGGGCGGGGCCAGCCAGCGGCACCCACACGCACGCCCACAGGCGCACACGCATGCACACACCTAACAGGCGCTCGGCCCCAACACCAGCACCTTCAAGGGCGTCTCCCCTCTGTCCACGGAAAGGGAGCCGTGGAAAGTGCACACCGTGCAATGACCGTCAAGGGCTGGGGCCCAGCAGAAAGCCACCTCAGCCAGGACGTGTGTGAGCCACACTCACTGACACGACGCACGGACGGGACGCGGGGAACACAGCTCCCGAGGGGATCCTGCGCCGGAGCCGTGCCTGTCTTCCCAGTGGAGGCTCAGGAGCCACCGCGGCTGTGGGGATGCCCCCTGCAGGGCACTGCCCGCCGGCAACTCGGGCCCCGGGCCCCACAGACCCTGCTCACGCCACCGCGGCCAAGGCCAGCGGAAGGCCAGGGGCTCAGTGCGGCCCTCCCCCAAAGGAAGCCAGAGGTGAGGACAGGAGACCCCTCCCCCGAAGGAAGCCAGAGGTGAGGACAGGAGACCCCTCCCCCCAAGAAAGCCAGAGGTGAGGACAGGAGACCCCTCCCCCGAAGGAAGCCCAAGTGAGGACAGGAGACCCCTCCCCCGAAGGAAGCCCAAGTGAGGACAGGAGACCCCTCCCCCGAAGGAAGCCCAAGTGAGGACAGGAGACCCCTCCCCCGAAGGAAGCCAGAGGTGAGGACAGGAGACCCCGAGACGCGGGGCCACCCGAGCACCCCAGGCCCCTCCCTCAGAGTGACTCCATGGGAGCTGAAGAGCCACCTCCTGCTGGGAGGCCAGCCTGGCGGCCCGCGGGACCACGAGCCCATGCAAACAAGCGTCGAGAACCGGCCCCCGCGCCCCCTGCCCCAGGCGCACGGGGTGCTCACCACGGCTAGGAGGCTGCCCTCACCCTCCCAGGCTGCTCCCTCGGGGACCCAAAAGCCCGTCCCAAGCAAGAGCTGCGGGGGTCCCGGGCAAAGGCCCCCGTGGGCGTCCGGTACGCTTGCGGCCCGCCCGCGTGGCCCTGGGGGCAGCTCGGCGGACACGCGCGGGCCCCGAACCGCTACCTGCTTTTGTGGACACGCCGATCATGCTCTTCTTCTTCTTCCAGAAGCTGATGTCGCTTTTAAACGCCAGGAAGTCAAAAAGCAGCTGGAAGACGACAGGACAGCGATGAGCGCCCCCGCTGTGGGGTGAGCACGGGCTTCATCAGAGACACTGTCCACTCAGGGAGACCTCAGCCACAGCGCGGCCCTGACAAGCTCCAGCTTCCCTGGCGGCCGGTCCCCCGGCCTGGGGACCCGCTGTTACAGCCAGGAGCCGGGCCTCTCCCCAGCCCTCTGCCCCGAGCACAGCCCCAGGTGGGCTCTCGCAGCAGTCGCCAGCCGGCTGCGTCTACCAGGGACCCTCCCCGCAGGACCCTACCGTAACTCTTGGAATCGCCAGACCTCAAACAAGGAAACGCCTATTTTGCTAATCTCATTTTGATTTGTTTTCAAAGCGGCTCCAGACAGATGAAACCTAGCCCTACAGCTGGTAGAGCCTGAGTGTAGACCCCTCTCCTGGGGGGCAGGGAGAGGGGAGGCTGCACTGGAAACCAGGAGCACTCACGTGGAACGCAGCCACGAAGAAGGTCAGCGCCAAGAAGTACAAGTTGGTGTCGACGAAGATCCCCTTCACTTCGTCAGCATCTTTCTCTGAGAACCCTGCAGGGGACCGAGGCCCTGAGTGAGGGGCGACGTGGACCTGCGCTACAGGGCCCCGAGGGGTCACCTCGTCTGCAGAGGAACTCCTCGGACCCCACGGGGCCCAAGGGGTACGGGCCTCACAGGCGGACAGGCGCCGAGTTCTGGGCTCCCCGACTCCCTGCTCCCAGGGCGCGCCTGGCGGCCTCACCGAACTGCTGCAGCGAGTAGACGGCGTCCTGCATGTGGATCCAGAAGCGCAGCCGCCCCAGCGAGATCTTGTCGTAGGACACGGTGAGTGGCAGCTCGGTGCTGGAGCGGTTGATGACCTGGGGGGGAGCGGTGGTGGTCTGGCCCTGCGCCAGACTGGCCCCGTGGGCCCGGCACCACACCCTCCTCGGGAGACCTGCAGGAGCCTCCTGCAGGAAGCCCTCACTCCCCAAGGTCCTGTCCATCACTCGAACCCTGTGGTCTCTCCTGACAACAGCCCCAGCGCCTTCTGGGCAGGCGCGGGGACCCACGTGGGCAGCTGAGTCGAGAAGAGGCCCATGGAGCCTGCGCCCCTGCCCAGGGACCAGATGCCAAGGCCCCTCAAAGGGGCCCTCGAGGACACTTGGAATTGACGTGTGACTGTGTGTGGAGGGGAGGTGTCCCGTAATACCTAACTCCGCACAGCTGAGCTCTGCCCAGCAGACGCTAAGCAGAAGGCCTCTGCAGACAGGTCACCTCCCTGACCTACCTGAGTCCCTGCAGGTTGGAGACACGGCTGTTCGGGTGCTGCGAGGCATCCAGCACGGTGCCTGCAGCGGTTAGCAGCCCCAGGTGTCAGCTGTTAGTGCTGCTGCCAGCCCAGCCCACCCTGGGGGTGCAGGTGACCGGGTGCCAGCCTGGAGGAGGCAGGCTCTGCTCCAGATACCACCACACCAGAAACCCGACCCCCGCGGAGCCACAGCCACAACCACTTGAGGGATAAGCAGCATCCCAGGGCTCCGTGCTTGTCACGGGTGGGACCCGCCGCCGGCAGTGTGCGAGCTGTGCTGGGGTTGGGGGCGGCGGCCGACTCACCATGAGGTCCTTGACGCGGTTGCTCAGCTGGTCGATGAACAGGATGGGCAGGTACTGCACTGTCTTCCCCAGCTGGATCCTGGGGGCGGAGCCGTCTCCAGGTCACCAGGGGGCTCCTGCATCCGGGAGGACCGAAGCCCCAGGATGCTGGGTCTCCCTCACAGACCGCTCCCCCGGCCACGACTCCAGCGGCTTCTGGTCGCTGGCAGGCCCAGGACTCACGTTCCCAAGGGGAGTGGAGGGGCCCGTGCACCACGCTCCCCCTCAGAGCTGCCACTGGAGAACGCGGTGAGGCTGGGCACCGGGCGCTCAGTGGGACGCCATTCAGGACGCAGAGAAGAATGAGGGGCCATGCGTGCGCCCACACAGGGGTCCGGGGCGCGGCGAGACGTGAGAGCCACAGGCTTGGGAGGAGGCAGGCAGGGGCCTCACGCCCAGTGGCCCACACACTCTCAACTACGAACGCACCCAGCGTTTAAAAATGAGAACTTGACAAAAGGTGAGGCATCGTGACCACCCCAGAGGAGCCGCTGAGAGTATGGGGGGCAACGGCTCTCAGCGCGTGTCCGGGAGCCACGTGTCGACCTGGGCCGGACGGGGCGTCGGGGGCTCCCTGCAGAGCAGAAATGCAGGGCGAGCCGAGCCGGTTCAACGGTCGCCCTCCCGGTGGCAAGCGGCAGCTAAGAGGGGGACCTGACGGTCAGTATTTAAGCTGAGGGAGTGGGGTGCAAGGTCACGGGATGCACAGAGGGGAGACCTCCGAGGGTACAGGGTGACTCGGCCGAATCGGGTTCCCCACTGTCCCTCTGAGACAAACGCCTGCTGCTCCCTTCTTCCCTCCCGGTCATGGTGGCAGGTCTGATCAGCGAGGCAGGACGGCCGGGGGCACTCCAGGCAGCCCCCGGCTCCCCAGTGCAGAGGGCTCAGGGGTGCAGGTGCGGCCCATCTGCTCCTGGACTGTGGCCAACCGTGATCCCAGGGGCTCCCCCACCCACAGGATCCCCCCTCTGCTGTCGGCTCAGGGGGTGCATGAGCGATGCTCAAGCTGAGCGCAGGACCCACAGTGGGCTGTGCACGTTAGGCTGGGCGCGGGACCCACACCGGGCTGCACGCGACTCCCTGGGCGCGGGACCCACAGCGGGCCTGCCCCGGGGCCTCAGTGGCACCTACATTTTCATGTAGCGCTGCACGTCTGCAGGCAGGGAGGCTCCGTCAAAGACGAAGTCGTCCACCATCACGTTCAGGGTCAGTCTGGGCCTCCAGTGAGAAACGGGCTCATCCAGGGCACTCGTCGGCCTCTTCTCGGCCTCGGTCTGCTGCTGAACATGAGCGCTGACTCAGCAGGGAAAGGCCAGGAGCGGCGGGCCCAGCGGGTCTGGGGGGCGGGGTGCGGAACCCTCACCTGGGAGCCTGTGAGCAGAGAGTGCAGCCCCGAGCAGGCCCAAGGGGCACCCCGGCGGCCCTCGCCCAGACCCTCTCTCCCCACAGCCTGCTAACAGCAGAAGCCGAAGGCCTGCTGTTCCAGAGCACGTGATCCTGGGTCTCATGGACTTCTATCCTGGGCCCGCAGCCCGAGTGGGGGTCCCAGGAAGGCCGAGCCCTGAACAGTCACAGGAGGCGCAGGCAGTCTGGAGATGAGAGCCCTGCAGCCTGCAAGGAGCCTGAACCGAGACGCTTCTAAAGCAGCTCTGCCCAGCCTTCTGGAAGGGGGCGTGTCCGCGCCTGGGCAACAAGCCTAAACCCACTAAATTCAGAACAAACCCTTCCCGGTGGGGAGACCTTGACGGTAGGCCTGAGCAGCCCCGTGAACAGTGATGCTCTGTTTATCTCCGTTCTCCAGCTCCAGTTCAGCTCCAGTGGTGACACCAGAACCGTCTTCCCAGAAGCAGCAAGAGCTGATGCTGACTCAGCACCCGCCCGATCCAGAGCCACCCTCCGCCCTCCACAGGCCTCCTAGGAAGGCCCTGGGGCAGCGTTGTGCAGTCTGCACGGGAAGGGAACCGGGGGCCTTTCCAGGGACACAGAGAAGACGGTGCGGACACCTCCCGGCGAGCTGCCACCCCTGGCCGTGAAAGACTCTCCTTCCAGGGCACATGGCCCCGAACACCAGGCTACCTCTGTTCCGTCCCCGCCAAGGTCACGGCCAAGTGCGTGCCCACCAGCCTTCCCTGCGCGTGTGGTTTTCTAGGTGTAAGAGACACACTTTGTACTCCTGCCTTTCTCCTAACTTAGGTCACATCCTTAGAATCAACACCCCGGCGCTGCCCTTCCTGCCCCAGCACAGCGTTGCCAGCTCCAAGTCTGACCGTAGCTGAGGCGGGCCACCCCGCACCGACCCTCCGCCCTGCACACACACTCCCAGGGCTCAGAGGCCCGGTGACCCGAGCAGGAGTCCAGGTAAAGAAAGTCACCGAACACGCAGACTGCACGTCACTAACTCAACATAGATGACCGCACGTGCAGACACGTGTGGCCTGCAAGGGGCCAGCAGGCCTCCTTCCGCCGGCACCGCTCACCTGCGCTGCGGGTCCCCCGGTGAGCAGGTTGACCTCCTCTGGCTTGGGGACCATGTAGGTGGTTAGTGGGCTCACCAGGTGCACCTGCTTCCCATCGTTCCAGGGCAGGATGCCGGCGTGGTGGAGGAAGACGTAGGCGTACAGCGTGCCGTTGTTCCTCGTTTTCTTGGGAACAGAGACGTTGACTGTCCTGAAACGACACAGACGAAGACAATGACACCGTGCGTGTTTTGTCCTGTGGAAGCAGAGGCCATGCACGTGCGTGTATAGAAAATGCCATTTTGAACCCAAACCGATTACTGTCGGCTGAGAAGTACTAAAAGTAAAACCCACCCGCCTAGATGTTACTGAAATCCTAAATGTACGTTTACACAACGTACCCTGAAAGCATGGGCGGCTGCCGCAAAGCCTGCATTCCCGCGGCTGAGGTTGCGGGCCGACCTCAGGCACGCACGACCCACCCCGTACCCACAGCAGCTCTCCCACGGGACTCGGGCCCTGCACGACGTCACGCACCCCAGTACTCGTCTTGCCGCCTCCCAGACAACAAAGACGGGAGAGGAGGACTCGCGACGAGCACGTCGCTCTTAAAATCAAGTTTCTTGAAACTTAAAAAACTAGAACCATCAGTAACATGCAGCTTTAAAGAGTTACACTGCGTACTTCCATGTCTACACTGCTTGCTCTTCTCTATAAAGATACACTTCACTTAATTTTGATTTTCTGCTAAATTCTTCCCTCCATCCTTCTCTTTTCCCTTCTAGATAACAGAACTGAACCACCTCTGTTGGGAAAACACAAGGTTTGCTGTCGAACTGTGTAAGCTCTGTTCTCCACGTCGTCTGCACCCATCCCCACCCCTCCGGAAACTCCCCAGGGCCAAGCTGCAACCCACAGCTGTTAGAAGTCGGGTAAGCTACTTCCGAAGCAACACACTGCTCAGCTGTCACTTTCAAGTGAAACGAAGTTTGCTGCCTGCGTTTCACAGATGTTTGCAGCTGAAACCTCTGGCGTGCACGAGACGGTCGATACCGCCACTTCTCGGAGGCACACTTCTCTCTCACACACACTGACTCTTCAACAATCTCAGTGTTCACGGGGCTTGCCTGTCACCTTGCCCACATCCGTACCTTTCAAATTTCGACTCCACGTCGAAGTCCTCCACGTTCAAGACCAGATCCACGTTGTTCTCAGCGCCCAGGTTAGAGCGCGTGGTGGTATACACACTGAGCTGGAAAAAGGACCGTCAAGAAAATCAAGCCTGCGAGGGCCCTGGCAGAAAGCGCAGGGCGCCGACAGAGGAAGACCTGAGCGGCCGCTGCAGGGAAGGTGCCTGCCGTTCCTCAGGGGACAGAACTCGGCGGTGACACGATGGCTGTGAGGGGCGGGCCTGCCGCGGAGGGACGCCTGCTGAAGACTGAGGCTGGCCGCCGGGCGGGGCGGGGGTACAGGGGCCAGCTGCGGGCCGAGGGTCGTCGGGGCTCGCGGCGGGGACTCTGGCGCCCGGCTCGGCCCGCCCGCCCGAGGGCGGAGGTCGGGCTGGGGGCCCGCGCTCACCTGCAGCTTGGGCCTCTGCGCCAGGTAGGGCTGGATGCAGCGGCCGTGGCCGGAGCATGGGCGGGTGTAGACGATGCCGTACATGACCCAGCAGGTGTGCACCACGTACACCACGAACACGCCCACGACCAGGCTGGTGAAGGAGCTCCGGCCGCTCCACATGGCGCCGCCGCCGGGCCCGGCCGGGCCGCCTCTCAGACGCGGGCACTCCGCCCGTCGGGCGCCCTGCCGGACGCTCCGGCCGCCGCCGCTCACGCGAGAGCCGCCGCGCGCCGCCGCCACCGCCGGGGAACGAACGCGCCGCGCGCCGCGGGCCGCCGGCTGCCCCGCATGCCCGCCGCCGCCGCCGCCGCCGCCGCCCTGGAGCCGCTGGATTCGCCGCCGCGCCGCTTCCGGGCCTCGCACCGGCCGCCGGAAGTGGGCGCGCCGCGTGGCCCCCTGGGAAGCGTAGTCCCACCGGCCTCGCGCACGCGCCTGCGTCGGGGGCGCGGTGTGACGTCACCCTTCGCGCCGCCCTCCCGGCGTGCCCCGCGGTTCCGGCGGGTCGAGGGGTGTCTCGCGGAGAGGGGCGGCCGCGGGCGGGGGGCGGGCTGTGCGCCGCCTCTTCCCGAGGAGCGGGCGAGACGCCGGGCCCAGGGCTGGCGCCGAGCGGCGTGGGGACGCGAGGGAGCGCGCGGCCCCTCAGCCTGCGTCTGGAGTTGGGTCGGCGACGTGAGAGGCGGAGGCGGAAAAAAGGCGCGCGAAAGGCAGCGACCGTTCGTGCTGCTGCTCGCCGCCTTTCGACAGGAGCCCCCAGGTGGGCCGCGCGTGAAGGACGCAGCCTTTCTGGAAGAAGCGGGCGCCGCGTCACCGCTAGCAGCAGCCCGTCTATAATCAGAAAGCGGCTTGGTCTGAGCCAAGCTGAGAACCGGGCCGGAGCCCCACTTGCCAGGTTTCTCTGAGAAACCGCCCCGGAGGAGCGTGGCTTTCAGCAGTTTTGTATTTTGTCAAAGCAAAGAACGTTAAACAAGTCAAGGGTACATTTCTTTAAGGTTTAAACAAACAAAAACAGACTAGCACGCAGACGGCGTCCACCCGGCCTGGCATCTGGGAAGGGAGTCTCTTCACAGAAGGTCCCGCATCCGGGGCCCGGGCAGAGCGGCTTTTAATCTCAACGTTTAACAGGGGCGTCCCTTACTTCTGGCCAGTGTGTCCTTCTCTCTCATAATTAAGGCAGGTGTACAATGTACGTTTCATAGACCGTAAATAGGTCATTTTATTTAGTTAGGATCAAATGCAAGTGAATTGATGTATAAGCCAGAGTGACCTCTTTATATCTCAATATGTGAGCATTGAAGAAATTAACAGAATTGTCCAGGGAGTCCTGGGAGCCGCCGTCACCAAGGGCTGAACCTGATCCTCAAGAGCTCCCGTTAGAACCCACCGCCTGCCGGAGGGACAGTCTAGCTGGGGCTTCAGGTGGGGAGGGAACTTGTCCGGCGGTCCAGGCTTGATGGTGCTCACGTTTTCCTGTTGAGAGCTGCCGTGACGGCCTCTGGAAGGGCATGTGTTCTTCCTGTTTCCATCCCAGCGCCTGTGGAGTCAGGACCCTTGGTTCGCTGGAGCTGCCCATGCCCAGCTCCCTGTGACAGAGAGCGTTCCATCTGCGTTCCTGTTCACATCTACTTCTCTCTCTTTTCCATCTGTCTCAGACAATCAAACATGTTGCTAAGCATTTACAGAAGTGGTTCAGTTCAGTCCAGGCGCTCAGTCGTGTCTGACTCTTTGCAACCCCATGAATCGCAGCACGCCAGGCCTCCCTGTCCATCACCAACTCCCGGAGTTTACTTAAACTCATGTCCATCGAGTCGGTGATGCCATCCAGCCATCTCATCCCCTGTTGTCCCCTTCTCCTCCTGCCCCCAGTCCCTCCCAGCATCAGGGTCTTTTCCAATGAGTCAACTCTTCACACAAGGTGGCCAAAGTATTGGAGTTTCAGCTTTAGCATCAGTCCCTCCAATGAACACCCAGGACTGGTCTCCTTTAGGATGGACTGGTTGGATCTCCTTGCGGTCCAAGGGACTCTCAAGAGTGTTCTCCAATATCACAGTTCAAAAGCATCAATTCTTTGGCACTCAGGTTTCTTCACAGTCCAACTCTCACATCCATACATGACTACTGGAAAAACCATAGCCTTGACTAGACGGACCTTTGTTGGCAAAGTAATATCTCTGCTTTTTAATATGCTATCTAGGTTGGTCATAACTTTTCTTCCAAGGAGTAAGTGTCTTTTAATTTCATGGCTACAGTCACCACCTGCAGTGATTTTGGAGCCCTAAAAAATAAAGTCAGCCACTGTTTCCACTGCTTCCCCATCTATTTGCCATGAATTGATGGGACCGGATGCCATGATCTTCGTTTTCTGAATGTTGAGCTTTAAGCCAACTTTTTCACTCTCTTTCACTTTCATCAAGAGGCTTTTTAGTTCCTCTTCACTTTCTGCCATAAGGGTGGTGTCATCTGCATATCTGAGGTGATTGATGCTTGCTTCTTGGAAGAAAAGCTATGACCAACCTAGACAGCATATTTAAAAGCAGAGACATTACTTTGTCGACAAAGGTTCATCTAATCAAAGCTGTTTTTTTCCAGTAGTCATGTATGGATATGAGAGTTGGACCATAAAGAAAGCTGAGTGGTGAAGAATTGATGCTTTTGAACTGTGGTGTTGGAGGAGACTCTTGATAGTCCATTGGACTGCAAGGAGATCCAGCCAGTCCATCCTAAGCAATCAGCCCAATGAGGGATATTCACTGGAAGGATTGGTGCTGAAGCTCCAATCCTGATGTGAAGAGCTGACTCCCTGGAAAAGACCCTGATGCTGGGAAAGACTGAAGGCAGGAGGAGAAGGGGACGACAGAGGAGGAGACGGTTGGATGGCATCACCGACTTGATGGACATGAGTCTGAGTGAACTCCGGGAGTTGGTGATGGGCAGGGAGGCCTGGCGTGCTGCAGTCCATGGGGTCGCAAAGAGTCAGACATGACTGAGCAATTGAGCTGAACTGAAAGCTATGTGTTTAAGCTTCTTGATAAGCTTCTGAAGTTTCCAAACCGCTGTTAAGGTTATGTTGTGAATTTTCATTTTAGATGTAATATTTTTCATCTCTAGAGGTCCCACTGAGTTTTTTGAAACTTTATTTTAAATTGAAAGATAGTTGCGTCACAGTGCTGTGTTGGTTTCTGCCATAGATCGACATGAACCAACCAGAGGGACACACATGTCCTCTCCCTCTTGAATCCCCCTCCCCATCCCGCGCCAGCAAGTTCACTTTTCCTGCATCTGGAGAAGACGCCCTGCAGCGGATAGTGATAGCCCTTCTATCTCTTCACGGCCACACACGTCTCCGTTCTGTGGTTTTGAATTCACCACAGTTTACCCAACGGTCTCCACATGTTGACAGACAGTTGGGCTGTCTCCAGCCCTCAGTTATTGAAACAAGGGCTGTAACGTGTACCCTTGAGCACACATTTTCTTATGTTTCCTGACTGTGTCTGAGGTGAGTTGTAGGAGCTGGTGGCGTGGACGTGCCACGGTGTGCTAAATGCTCGGTGTTCTCACCAGGCGCAGCCTCGTCCCCTCCTGGCGGCTCCCTGCCCGGACCCGCAGCACCTGGGTGAGCCTGCCTGCTCTTCTGGAGCGCCGCCTTCAGGGTCCAGTGTCCCCGTGCGATGGGAGTTTTTGTGGCTGTTTCTCTGAAGGGGAGGGATGACAGGCTCGCTGGAGCAGAGCTGTGGCTGTTTTGAGCCCCGTTCTATGCTGACCTTCGGTGTTTCCTGAGCTCAGGGAATGCCCTGCCCTGTACCCACTCAGCTTGGCGACTCAGAGATGAGTGTGCAAGGCCCCTGCAGGAAAAATGAAGAGAGACTCCCAGAAGCGCGGTTGAGGCGCCGCCATGGGCAAACGCAGGAGCAGCAGGCACGGTTCCAGGCGACAGGGCAGTGATGGCCTCTGGGCTCCTCCTGCCCTGGCAGCAGGTCGGCTCCTGTTCCTGGGCGCGGCGGCCCCAGAGGGGTGAGGTTGGCCGTTGTCGGGAGAGAGCAGATTAGCCAAGATGGCGGTGGCCAGGCTCTCTTGCCCTGGGCCCTCTCGCTCTGGCCCCATGTTCTGTAAACACACAGTTATGTAACTGCCCAGATCGCTTGGAGCACTGTGCACGCAGGTCTCAAGGTACTCGCTCGGCCATGGGCTACCTTTGTTCCGGGAGCATGTGTAAGCTCCACCTGAAAAAGCCCTTGCGGCTACCTCGTGGCTGCATTGTGGCGTTGAGGCTGTTACAGCTGTGTCCGCTGGGTCAACCATGAGAGGAGAGAATACGGCGTGTCTGCTGGGCTGACGTGCCAGCCTGGAGAGAATGAACGTGTCTGGTTCCCACAGCTCCTCGCAGTTTCTTCCAGCTTCCCCAAGCACGCCTTGCCTGCCCGGGTGCAGCGGACAGTGAGCACGGTGAGATACACCGAGACAGCTGGCGCAGTGAGCAGGGTCAGCGGGAAGCCGTGCCAGTCAGTCCTGGAAGCTGGGCATCAGGGGAGATGTGGGGCCACTCCTCGTGGCGCCCTTGGTAGGATCTGGGTCATTTACCTGCCTGGGGAGCTGTCAGGGAGAGCGGGTGTTGGACCACAGTGTGTGGGACGGCTGCCCGGGGAATGGTGGCCGGCCCGGAGGGGGCGTCAGGAGGGCCCTGAGTCCCTGTGGCGGCTCCGACATCAGACGCTTCTGGGCTGAGTCCTGGAGGCTGAGGGCCCCGAGGGCTGTCTCTGTTAGCCGCCCGCCCAGCCTTTGTCCCTGGCGGTGTCCTGCCCCCCTCCCCTTATGGTGACAGCACGCAGGCTGGATTAGGGCCCTCCCTGATGACCTGTTCAGCTTGATCACCTTCTCAAAAACCATCCTGAGTCCTGGGGGCTAGGGCATCCACATGGGAGTGTGGAAGGAAGCATTTCATCCTGCACAGCCCTCCTCCAACTCCATTGTGCATCCTAGGCCAAACTCTGCTGCTTGAGGGGCCTGGGGGCAAGGAAGGGTATGGACCAGCGGGCCGGCCTCTGCCACCATCTCTTCCTCTGACTGCTGCCTTGGCCCTGGCCCTGGCCCCGGGGGGCTGTCCCCGCCCACCGGCAGCAGGGAGCGTCCTGGCCAGGCGGGGGGCTGGGGAGGGCAGTGCATGTCCTGAGGGGCTCGGGGGGTGGGCTGGTTAACCCCTCTGCCCCCAGGGAGGCGCTGGCTGGCAGTCCACTCTGGCTGAACCCTCATCGAGGCACCAGCTTCCCAGGAGGAAAATCGATGGGATGACAGACTTCAGCCTCGTGCACTCAGCTCTGTTATTATCGCACAAAAAGCCAGGTGAGCCCCCCTGGTGAGCGGCTCACCTGCCCCGGGTCAGTACTGGAAACCCATTTTTGAACAAATAATAGATTCTCTTCCCTGGAACGTGAGGGGAGCCCAGCGGCTTTTGAAGGCTGAGAAGTTTGAGAGGGAAGCAGGAAGAGGCCGCTTGGAGGTGGCGTGTCTGGTGCCCTGCCTGCCTCCCCGAGTTCCGGCGTTCTGCCCGAGCTCCAGGCCTGCGCCTGGTTGCTGTTTGATCACCTCCCTGACGGACCGAAGCCGACATTGCAGCCCCGACCTTCCTTGGGGAAAGTCTGCCAGAGGGTGCGGAGCCCGCCCGGGAGAGGCCAGGGCGGCCCCGCAGCGGGCTGCAGGGGCGGATGACACCAGCCCGGTGCGCGGAGAGCCGGGCTCGGGTGCAGAGAGGCAGGGGCCTGGACAGGCGCAGCCCGGGCTGAAATGGCCTCAGTGTGTCCAGCGACGCTGTGCCCGGGACGTGGGTGTGCAGGAATGAGCTCAACACCCACAGCTGCCCCAGACAGAAGCAATGTGCTGACCAGGAAATGGAAGCCGGAAGTTCCTGGGGCGGCAGGCCGAGTGCCTGCCCACCCTGAGCCGCCCACCCTGAGCCGCCCGGTGTGTGAAGGGCTGGACAGCGGATGCCAGGCAGGCCTGCGAGGAAGGCGAAGGTGGGAGGAGGCATCTGAGGACTTGCTGGAGCGCTGGGCCCCTCAGAGCTGGCAGGCGCAGGCCACGGGCCTGCGGGTCTCCCGTCTGCCCACAGCCCTTCAGGGCACAGGAGGGGCCGCACGTGCCATGCCCCAGGGGTGGAAACAACAGGTCCCAGGTCCCTGGGCGCAGGAGGCCCTGCACACGGGGCGTCAGTGGAGGGGAGCGGCCCCAGCGAGCACGGCTGGGGCAGCGGCATCCCTGCGTGTGAGACCCCCGACGGAGGAGGGGCTGTGTGGGGTTGGGGGCAGGGGCATGCCAGCAGAGGACGGGGGCGGGCACAGTGAGGCCCGCCTGGCAGCTGGGGCAGGGCTCCTGGAGCGGGATGGGCGTGGTCCTGCACACATCCCTGCCTGGCCTCTCCGTTGCCCCAGGCCGGGCTGGCTCATGCTGTGCCCGTGAGAGCCGTGAGCAGGGCTCTCCCCCAGGCCAGTCAGGTCGGGCCCACGTCCACCTCTTATTACAGAGAGGGTGCAGCCCTCGCTCCATGGACTTTGAGTCTCCAGGGACGTCGGAGTTCACGTGTGTGTGTGTGAGCGCGCGCGCACGTGCGTGTGTGTGCGTGCGTGCACATGTGTGAGTGCGTGCAGGGGACAAGACATAAACATTTCCTTCGACCCTTTCATACAACATTCAGAACTTGGAGCCGGAGACAGTCTGCTCATGAAATAAAAAGTTCTCTCTGAATAAACTGCATGTGGCACTGTCCCCAGACACGTCGCCCAGTCACACCTCCATCTGAGCTGTTGCTCAACCACACAACCTCAGGTGGGCCCAGGCCTCCAGAAGCACCTTGTTCTGTGTTGGGCCTGCAAACAAAGAGAGACCTGGCGACCTGGGGAGCCTCTCACCGCCTCCTCCAGGCAGTGTTCCTGCTGTCTGCAGCCACGCCCGTCCTGCTGGACTTTCGAGGCCACTCTGTGCAGCTACTCTGCAGCTACTCACCCCTCGACCCAGGCATCTCTAGTGCCCTCGAGCCACGCCCCTCCTGCTGGACTTTCGAGGCCACTCTGTGCAGCTACTCTGCAGCTCCCCACCCCTCGACCCAGGCATCTCTAGTGCCCTCCGCTGGCCACCCGGTCATCTCATTCTGAATGGTTAGCTTTCTCTAAGTCTCTCTTTCCAGGCTGAGTTGAGAGTTGAGGCTTGTGCAGTTCTTCCCTGGCGGCCCCCCGTTTTCACCTCTCTCTTAATCTGACCTCAAGTTTTGCTTCCCTGGAAGCTGACTCAAGGCCCCTCCTTGTGTGGAGCCAAATGTCTCAGATTTTGCTCTTTCCTCCAGAAGATCAGAAGCCCCAGGGGGCCAGTCCCTCGCCCCCACTTGAATTAACGGAGAATCTGACAGGACTCCACGCCGCAGTCTCTGTGGGGCAGCGTCTCTTGCTCTAGCATGAAGTGGACACTAAGGCGGTCAGCCGGCGTCCGTGGCACAGGCTGTCTGGCCCCGGTGAGGTCTGGCCCTCTGCCTCTGACTCCAAGGCCTGGAATGTCCCCCTGATGAGAGCAAACCCTGGTGTCCGGGGCTCGGCCTGGGCGCCCAGGCATGTCGTCCCCGTGCAGGACTCCTCCTGGTCTCGGGCCCTGGGTCTGTCTCCCCTGCACTGCAAGTTGTCACAGGCCAGCTTTGCTGAGCTGAGCCCCTGAGCTACTGGACCTGAGCGGTGCTGGAACCCTCATGCCTCAGAGCCAACAGCTTCAGGGCGTCACTGGCACCCCTGTCCCCCAGGTGCCTGGGGCCAGGCCGGCTCCCCCCTCCCCACAGGGAGGGTGTCACATGACCCAGGGGCCAGGCTGGGCAGCTGAGGGCCGGGTTGGTGGCCATCGGAGGCCCCACAGCTCAGGGCTCCGCTTCAGGGAGCGGTGTTGAGAGGGAGGGGTGGCCTCGGGGGTCCCTGGGGAGGCCCTCTCTGTCCCTCGGAGGGGGACATGGCCCTGGCAAGGGTAGTGTCCTCCCTGCTGCTGATGACAGGCGGGTGTGTTCTCACCCCTGAAGCAGCAGGAGACGGGTGCTGGCGAGTCCTGGGGCCGGCGGCGCGCCCCAGGGAGGACGACTCGCCCCGGGAACACAGAGGAGGCGCCGTGCGACGCGGCCGCGTCTGATGGACTTTCCCTGGGCAGGGCCCGCTGGGGGACACCAGCGGTGCTCAGCTCTCCGTCTCCCGGGCGCCCTCCCGGGGGACGGCTCCTCATTCTCGGCACGTCTCGGGGACGCCGAGCCTCAGCCCGGGCTCGTCGCTGCCGCCCCGCAGCCACACTGAGGATGCGCCAGTCAAGCAGGAACCCGCGGGTGCTGCAGGCCCTTCCTGGGCCTCCCTTCTGCACGTGCACGGAGCGGGGAGCGGGGCGCGGGCTGTTCTCCAGGTGGCTCTGCTCCCCTCGAAGCCCCTCCCTCCCCTCAAAGTCCCTCCCTCCCCTCGAAGCCCCTTCTTCCCCTCGAAGCCCCCCTCGAAGCCCGTCCCTCCCTCGAAGCCCCTCCCTCCCCTCTAAGCACGCCTCCATTGAAGCCGCTCCCTCCCCGTGAAGCCTCGCCCCCACTTGAAGCCCCTCCCTCCCGTCGAAGCCCCTCTCCCCCTCGAAGCCCCTCCCTCCCTTTGTAGCCCATCCCCATTGAAGCCCCTCCCTCCCCGTGAAGCCTCGCCCCCACTTGAAGCCCCTCCCTCCCGTCGAAGCCCCTCCCTCCCGTCGAAGCCCCTCTCCCCCTCGAAGCCCCTCCCTCCCTTTGTAGCCCATCCCCATTGAAGCCCCTCCCTCCCCGTGAAGCCTCGCCCCCACTTGAAGCCCCTCCCTCCCGTCGAAGCTCCTCCCTCCCCGTTGATTGTCTTGTCAGGCCTGCGCCCATCTCACTTTTCAGTGTCATTTTCCTAATTGCTGTGGTGTTTGCCAAGCGGTTGCTCTGCGTCCCTTGGCCCTTCTCTGTGAGCAACAGTTCTGCCGACGGGATGTGGGCTGGGCTTCTCTCTCTTGTCTGGCATGTTTTCCCAGCTGGTGTCTGTGAGCCCTGCACCCGTGGGGTGAGCCCTGACCCCGGACGCGGGTGTGAGTCCTGACCCCGTGGGGTGAGGCTCTGACCCCCGGGGGCTGTAGGGGACACGGGCCTGGGCAGGCCTGCTGGGGCAGCCTGGGATGAGTCAGAGGGTCATCATTCCCACGGTCATTACTGTGGTTCTTCGGTCATCTGCCCCATGTCCGGCCTTCGCGAGCCCTCTGGGGGGCTCTGTCCCTGCCCCAGCCCCAGCCCGCCTCCCCTTTGCAGCCGCATGAGACACTCCCACCCCCTGATGCCTCCTGCATCTGGGCTCCGGAACCAGCAGTCTCTCCAGGGAGCCCTGAGGCCTCTCACAGGACAGGGACCTTTGGATCTGCGGTCTGAGCTCTGGGAGGGCTCAGGGCCCAACTGGGTGCCAAGCCTTTCAGACCAGAGCTCAGACATGCTTCCCCCGCACACAGGGTCCAGGTCTGTCCCGCCTACGAGTGTGTGGACACATGTGTCTGTGTTACAACCTGGGGCACGTGGGGACCCCAGGCGGGGCAGCAGCCTGTCCCCATGCCTCCCCGTGCCTGACTTGTGGCCCCATCCCCAGACTCTCATTATCTAGGGATTATCCAGGGCCGTGCTCGGAGGGGCCTGTTCACAGCTCTGCTGATAACATCCTGAAATTCTTAACGAGTTTTGAACATGGGCCCCATGTTCTCATTTTGTACAGAACCTGCAAATTATGCAGCCATTCTGATTACCCCTGCTCGCCCAAGTCTAGAATAAATGCCGGGCAATTTCAGGGCTGCTAACTCGTCTCTGTGCAAAACAAGCAGCCTAACTAGGGCGCAGCCCTGCGTCTTCTGGTTCTCGGTCAAAACACCGTCTTGCAGAGACCCGGGCTGGCCAGGGTCCGGTGTCCATCCACCCACCCACCCTTGTGGGCTGCCCGACATGCCCTCAGCCAAGTGGATGGTCAGCCGGCCCTGTAGGGAGGGGCGCTGGGGGTGCTCAGGCTGGGGCTGGGGGGTGCTGGCCCCCATCTGCTGGGGCGGGAGCAGGTGCTGGGCTCCGGGTGGCCTGCACCCGGTCAGCCAGGCCGTTCAGCTTTAACTGAACTGACCTCACCAAGTGGCAGCGGCTCAGTGGACTGAGGGCAGATGGCAGCGTGGCCCCTCCCACACTGGACGAGCGGCCGGCAGCCTGGTTGGGCTCAGAGGTGACCGCCTGGACACCCCACTGGGCGGCTCTGCGGAGGCCCCTGGGGCCCGTGTGGCCGTGCACCCGGCCCGGTGCCGCGGCCGGGATCTGTGGAAGCTTCGGGTCCTCCCTCCTCGTGGGCACACCCTGTGCAGACTCAGGCCTGGGTGGTCTGCACCACCTGCGTGCTCCTTGTTGGGGGGGCACATGGATGTGCGACTGAACCTGGGATTCCCCATGGGGCGCAGGGCATGGAGGGGAGCCCCTGGGGGGCGGCAGAGAGGGGAGCCGAGAGCACAGTCCAGACGCGGCCTCGTTAGGCGCGGGCGGTCGTAGGACTTGCTGGGTCTGGCCCCTGCGGAGACGGCATGGGAGTGGAGGACAGCGCTTTGGAGCTTCAGACATGGCCCCCTGCACGCGCCCACCCTGCACCCAGGAGCCCCGTGTGCTGAGACCTCAGGGGCCGGCCCTGCTTCCCCCAGAGTTCACGCCCAGTGACTGCTGTGCAGCCTCATGGCCCCTCTCTGGCTTCTGTTCCGGGGTCCACGGGGAGGAGGTCCAGCACCTCCCACTGCTAGTCAGCACCACAGCGGTGCAGGCACACGCCTTGCACACCTGCACACACTCATGTGCGCACCCTCACTCACATGAGAGCACACATCCACATACGTGTACACACACCCTGCACACTGAGGCCAGCCCTGCGCCGTTGCTCAGGAGGAAGATGGCTGTGTGGCCCCAGAGCTCTGGCCCCGCCAGCTGTGGAAGGCTTTGGGACCGTCTTGGGGCCCAGGCGCAGCCTCCGTCCCAGGAAGGACGGATGTGTGCATGAGGCACATTGGCCTCGTTCCTGGCAGGGCCAGGGCCTGGCGGCGCCTGCCAGGAAGCAGGTTAGTTCTCAGCCTGGTGCACACAGGACCCGCATGTGGGCAACTGGACGAAGTCTCCTGAAACGACCTTACCTCGTGCACGAGCGCACGTGGCGCTTTCTAATTTACTGAAGAAAGAGTCGCTGCCCTCCTGTTGGGTTCCTGCACCCGCTGACGGGCACACCCGCAGGCCGGGGCACTCGGCCCTTCACCCCTGCTTCGCAGCCTGCGCGTTCCCAGCGGGGCTCCCAGGGTGGGCAGGAGGGGCTGTGCCGGCCACACCCGCCCCGCGTTGGTGCGCCCGAGCGTCCTCCACACCCCGGTGCGCCTCTCAGTTCAGCGGGTCACTCCAGCATCCCGTCCTGGGCCCGCCCACTGTCCTTGGACGCCCCTGCCACCCCCCAAGGCCGCCGGCCTCTTTGTACGGCAGCATGAGTGCGTGCCATGACTGTTGGGCTGAGGGTCTTCCTGCTGAGCCCCTGGGGCATGGCCAGGCCTGTCTGCGGCCCCGTAGTCTCTGCAGCCCCTCCTGGGTGCCCGGCGCCTGGCAGGAGGCCATGTATGTTCCCTAGAGAGAAGGATGAGGGGTGTGGGTGTCCTGTCCCAGTGGCTGCAAGTCCGAGGCCACAGTGTTGGTGCGGCGGCTTCCTTCTGCGGCTGAGGGGGACTCTGGCCTGGCCCCCTCCAGCTTCTCAGCTTGGCTGGCGTTGGCTGGCGCCTGGACTCAGGGAAGTGTCACCCTCTCTGAGCCCCTCCCCATGGCATCTCCCTGTGAGTGTGTCTCCAGCCGTCTGGCTTCACAGGACACCATCCTACTGAACGGGGGCCCAGCCCCTGCAGGGCAGCCTCAGCTTCACCAGGTCCAGCCACAGATGCCCTGTTTCCAAACAGCCACACGCCTCGGTGCCGGGGGTTCGGTCTTCAAGACGAGTTTTAGGGGAACAAGCGCAGCCCCAGCGGGAGGACTAGAGGTGGGGGTGGGGTCTTGGAAATCCCGGGAAGCCAGTGTCCAGGCCCCGCCTCTCCACAAGGCCCCTTGTCTTTCTTCAGCCCCAGCTCCATACACCCCACTGCGCGCTGAGTCCTCAGGCCGGGAGCTCAAGCGCTCTCAGGACCCAGCCTGCCCCAGAGCCCACGTGCAGGAAAGATCGAGGGCCCCCTCTCTGGGTCCCTGCAAAGGCACGACCCTCCAGCCCTGGAGTCCTTCCCCTGCTGGACTCGGGCACACCAGCTGGCCTCCCCAGAGCCCGGGGGCCTCACGCTCCTGCCTGCTCAGCCGCTGGTCTGTGGCTTGCCCGCTGCTGTTCAGGAGGGCTGGGGGCTGGGGCAGGAGAGGGCCTCAGGCGGAGGACTGCTGCGGAAGGACCGTGTCTAAGCCCCTGGCTGCCCTCGGAGCAGGGGGCTCAGGACTTGGTTCGCTGGTTGCTGGCTGCTGGCTGCCCGCCAGCCTGTGACCCTGGGCCAGCTCCATCCTTACCGAGGAGGAGATTCCAGGAAAACGGGGGTTGTGGCCTCAGTGGTCTGTCCCTTCATTTTTGCTGTGTCCGCCAATGCAGGAGACACGGGTTCGAACCCTGGGTCAGGAAGACCCCCTGGAGGAGGAGATGGCAGCCCACTAAGTCTTCTTGCCTGGAGAATCCCACGGACAGAGGAGCCTGGCGGGCTACAGTCCACGGGGTCCCAAAAGAGTCAGACACGGCTTGGCGACTAAACAAACAGCATCCAATTTTACGGCGGCCGTGGGTAGAGAGGTCACCCAAGGGCATGAACTCTGGGAGGTGGGCTGTGGGCATCTTGCAGGGAGCACGTCACATCGTGACCTTTGGCCTTCAACCTTGAGTCCGGGGCAGCCCGCTGGTCCCAGTGGGTGGGGGATGTGTCCCCCGTCCTGGGGTCGGGCAGCACCTGGGGGCGGCTGACCCCACGGGGTAGAGGGTGGGCGGGCAGCCCTGCCTCTGGGGGTTGTCTGGGAGAGGCTCCTGAGCGCTGGGTCGGTGTTTGGGTCCCACCTATGGGCCTTGCGGTCCCATCGCCCGCCCTGCCTGGGACGGCTCTGGCTGGGGCATCTGTGTGGTGGGACATCTCCACAAGCCAGACCGTCAGAGTCTGTGGATCCCCCTGGGGCGGCGGGACCCCTGGGAACAGAGTAGGCCTGCGGTGTGGGGAGGGCTGGGCCTGGCCCGCCTGGCCCTAGGAGGGTGAAGACCTCTGCAGGGCTGGGGTGGGGCTTGGTGAGGCAGCCTGGGCGGTGGGGGGGGGGGGGGGATGCGGTGGGAGCCACGCCCTCCTGGGGGTCGGTGAAGAGGCCCCTGGCAGACCAGGTAGGTGCACGTCGGGTCTGGTGACGTGAGGAGGAGCCACTCAGGGACCCCAGGGGCTGGACGGC
>NW_017189685.1:300000-386696 GCF_001704415.2 Capra hircus | reverse complement strand
CCTTCCCCGATAGATCCAGTTCGGGATACCGAAGCCCCATAAGTAGCCAGACCCCATTCCCCCATTCAGGTCTTTCTTAAAAATCCCTCTCAAGTAATAACCCAAACTCAGTATACCCTGACCACAGAATCCTGACAAGGACTTGAACCAATAATCTCCAGACTGCTCAAAGCTGGCCTTTTGCGGCCTATCTGTTCTCTTTATAATACCCCTATATTGGCACTCAAAAAGGGACCCAACTTCTGGTGTCTAGTCCAAGATCTTTGCAAGATCAATGAGGCCATAATACCTGTACAACCTGTGGTTACTAATCCCTACACCCTTCTCTCACATATTCCCCGACACACTATATTAGACCTCAAAAATGCTTTGTTTACTATACCTCTATACCACTCCTGACCGCCCCTATCTGCCCTCACCTGGACAGATCCAGACACATATCAATCTCACAATTAACTTGGACAGTTTTAGCACAAGGGTTTAGGAGATAGCCCCTCATTTTTTGGTCAAGCCCTTCAAAGAGACCTACAAACTTTAGACCTAGGCTCTACTACCTTACTCCAAAATGTACATAATCTATTGTTATGTAGTTCCTCTTGCCATAACTGTGTACTCCACACTGCGAGAGTATGAAATGCCCTAGGCAACTGGGGTTACAAAGTCTCACTCTCCAAAGCAACAATTGCTTCCACCACTGTCAATTACATGACATTACTTCTCATTCCCGGATAATTATGATGGTGTGATCACTTATCTAGAGCCAGACATCCTGGAATGTGAAGTCAAGTGGGCCTTAGAAAGCATCACTACGAACAAAGCTAGTGGAGGTGATGGAATTCCAGTTGAGCTATTTCAAATCCTGAAAGATGATGCTGTGAAAGTGCTGCACTCAATATGCCAGCAAATTTGAAAAACTCAGCAGTGGCCACAGGACTCAAAAAGGTCAGTTTTCATTCCAATCCCAAAGAAAGGTAATGCCAAGAATGCTCAAACTACTTGCACAATTGCACTCATCTCACATGCTAGTAAAGTAATGCTCAAACTTCTCCAAGCCAGGCATCAGCAATACATGAACCGTGAACTTCCTGATGCTCAAGCTGGTTTTAGAAAAGGTAGAGGAAACAACTCAAATTGCCAACATCCACTGGATCATGGAAAAAGGAAGAGAGTTCCAGAAAAACACCTACTTCTGCTTTATTGACTATGCCAAAGCCTTTGACTGTGTGGATCAAAATAAACTGTGGAAAATTCTGAGAGAAATGGGAATACCAGACCACCTGACCTACCTCTTGAGAAATCTGTATGCAGGTCAGGAAGCAACAGTTAGAACTGGACATGGAACAACGGACTGGTTCCAAACAGGAAAAGGAGTACGTCAAGGCTGTATATCATCACCCTGCTTATTTAACTTATATGCAGAGTGCATCATGAAAAACGCTGGGCTGGAAGAAACACAAGCTGGAATCAAGATTGCCGGGAGAAATATCAATAACCTCAGATTTGCAGATGACACCACCCTTATGGCAGAAAGTGAAGAGGAACTAAAAAGCCTCTTGATGAAAGTGAAAGAGGAGAGTGAAAAAGTTGGCTTAAAGCTAAACGTTCAGAAAACAAAGATCATGGCATTTGGTCTCATCACTTCATGGGAAATAGATGGGGAAACAGTGGAAACAGTGTCAGACTTTATTCTGGGGGGCTCCAAAATCACTGCAGAGGGTGACTGCAGCCATGAAATTAAAAGACGCTTACTCCTTGAAAGAAAAGCTATGACCAACCTAGACAGGATATTCAAAAGCAGAGACATTACTTTGCCGACTAAGGTCCGTCTAGTCAAGGCTATGGTTTTTCCTGTGGTCATGTATGGATGTGAGAGTTGGACTGTGAAGAAGGCTGAGCACCAAAGAATTGATGCTTTTGAACTGTGGTGCTGGGAGGACTCTTGAGAGTCCCTTGGACTGCAAGGAGATCCAACCAGTCCATTCTGAAGATCAGCCATGGGATTTCTTTGGAGGGAATGATGCTAAAGCTGAAACTCCAATACTTTGGCCACCTCATGTGAAGAACTGACTCACTGGAAGAATTATTTAACTTATATTCAGAGTACATGCTGGGAGGGATTTGGGGCAGGAGGAGAAGGGGACAACAGAGGATGAGATGGCTGGATGGCATCACTGACTCGATGGACGTGAGTCTAAGTGAACTCCGGGAGCTGGTGATGGACAGGGAGGCCTGGCGTGCTGAAATTTATGGGGTCACAAAGAGTCGGACACGACTCAGTGACTGAACTGAACTGAACTTCTCATTCCCAAATCCAAAATCATCCTAGATCAGAGACTTTGAGTCTTGACATAGACCCCCAGGCCCCAAACCAAGGGGGCCTATTTAAACTCTTCTGAACATAGGTCCAAATTTTGCCCTCCACACAAAACCTCTCTACCAAGCTACTCAAAAAAACTTAGATGAACCCTTATTGGCCCCCACCTCTCTCCACACCCCAATTCAGACACTTATCAAACATTTACTGCAGGCCCCTTCTCTTTACTTACCTGATTATGCCAAGTCTTTTTTCCTTTTTGTACATTCTCAACAAGGACATGCCTTAGGGAGTCTGTGCCAAAAGAGGCAGGGGGAATATGGGGCCCTTTAGTTTACTGATCTAAACAACTCAATCTCATCACACTTGGATGGCCACCTTGTCCCCAGGCCTTAGCTGCAACCACCCTCTTAATACCTGAAGCCCCAAAACTAACCCAAAATGCTCCTGTAAATGTATGCTTGGCTCATTCCTTCAAAGATTTACTCTGTCATTGGGCTTTCCATTCTCTGCCCCGTCAACTACAAATCCTCCTCAACCCATCCCTTTCTTTTATGCCTTGTAAACATCTTAATCCTGTTAGCTTACTCCCTACACCAGATCCAGAAACAGAACACCTGTCTCATGACTGTGTTCAGACCTTAGATATGACACTTAATCCCTTCGAACATATAACTGATCAACCTCTTTCTGACCCCAAAGTCCCATCATGGTTCACAGATGGCAGTGCCCAGAAGCAAGCCCTATTCGGGGCTGGATATGCTATAGTCCAGGGACAGCCCGACAAAGTTATCCCCCTCACCTCATCAAGTCAGCCACACTCCCAGCTCACACATCCTCCTAACAGACTTACACAATATTTGACCCTAGCCAAAGACCAAAACATAAACATTTAAGGTGACTGCAAGTATGTCTATACCATATTACATTCTAACATTATAATCTGGGGAGAGAGGGGATTCCTCACTCAGAAGGGGATACCTATTCTCAATGCTTCTTTTATTTCTGAACTCCTCCATGCGGCTCAGCTACCAAAACAAGCTGCTGTAATACACTGCAAGGGACATCAGCAACATAGTCCTGTCTCCTTTTATAATATAGCAGATCATAAAGCAAAGTGGCAGGCTGCCTCTATTAGTCCTGTCTACTATAGCCTAGATGGATGAGCCTAACATTCGCATATTACTTTTATATTTACTTTCCCTTTTCCACTCCTCTAAAAAAGTACTTAAGACTTTCCTTTAGAACTTTATTGAGCTGAAGATGCGACTTATTTAAATAATCTGACCCAAACTTGTACCATTTGTCAGCAGACAAATCCTAACATTCACCCCCCTCCTTTCCCCACCCAACAAATTCACGGACATCTTCCTGCACAAGAGACTGGCAGGTAGATTTCACCCACATGCCACCTATAAAAAGGGTTAAATTTCTCTTAGTCTTCATAGATACATTTTCTGGATGGATTGAAGCTTTCCCGACTAACAAACGAGCCCCTACTGTGGCTCGCCTTCTTCTTAACTGAAATTCTCCTCAGGTTTGGAATGCCTTCCTTCCTCCCATCTGACAATGGGCCTGAATTCACATCCCAAATCACCCATACTACTGCAGGAGCCTTCCAGTTCCTTGGAGGTTTCTTGTTCCTTATCATCCCTGGTCTTCCGGTAAGGTTGAGAGCCAACTAAGTCCTAAAAAAAAACCCTGACCAAATTAACGATCGAACTTCATCAAGACTGGACTATACTCCCTTTAGCCCTCTTAAAGGCCCAGGCCTTAGCAAAAGAACCCTTAAATATCAGTCCATTCGAGGCCGTGGATGGGAGGCCCATAATACCTTTAGGTCTCTCGCCTCCCAGGACAGTCCCAAACTGCCTTCCCACCTTCTTTTCCTTTACTTGCCCAGATAAGAGATGCCCTTTGGCAACATATGGATAACTTACTTTCTTGACCACACCCCTATCTTCCATACCCATCCCTTCAAATAGGAGACAAAGTCTATATGACAGTGCAGTCCCATGCAGATCTAACCCCAAAATGGCCAACGATCCTACACGGTAATTCTGCTGACCCCTACCACTGCAAAAAATTAAAAGAAATCACCCCTTGGGTATACATCACCTGGCTAAAATAGGTTATGCAGCCCAGTGATAAAAATGCTTGCCAAACTAATACTTATAAAGTTTCTCACACAGGCCCTACAACTCTAAAGTTCTCACGGCTTCCACCAGCTCCAACTGGTGACGGATGAGCCTGTTGGTTTCACGGCTGCAATTATTCCTGGAACAACTTCTGGCAGATATCTGGGTCTCGAGTCCTTAAGGATCCATGCTCAAATACATTAACTATTACATCTCCACCCTGTGGCTACAGGGAACCTTTTATAAATTTTACCCCTTTGAAATCCAATTATTTTCCATAGTAATCTATCTTATACTCATGTCCCCAAATGTTAACATCTTCTTCTTATCCTCCTTTCTTCCTCTGGCCCACAGACTCCTTCAAAATCCTAACCTCAACTATTTATTCATTCCAGACCCTTAATTTAACCCATACCCTTTTCAATGCTTCTAACCCACAACTGGCTAAAGACTGCTAGATATGTTTATCTGTAACCCCTTTGGGAGATTCAGCCCTCCCCACATCCATCCTCGACTGGACCACTGGTAACATATCCCTACACCACTCATACCGTGGGGAGCCTTTATTCGTCTCATGTCTTAAATATCTTCAGTGCTGCTGCTGCTGCTAAGTTGCATCAGTCATGTCCGACTCTGTGCGACCCCACAGATGGCAGCCCACCAGGCTACTTTGTCCCTGGGTTTCTACAGGCAAAAATAAAGGAGATTGGGAGAGGGTTGCCATTTCCTTCTCCAATGCATGAAAGTGAAAAGTCAAAGTGAAGCCGCTCAGTCGTGTCCAACTCTTTGCGACCCCATGAACTGTAGAGCCTACCAGGCTTCTCCATCCATGGGACTTTCCAGGCAAGAGCACTGGAGTGGATTGCTGTTGCTATCTCCAAATATCTTCACACTAGTGACCAAATCAGAAATTCAGACATACTCTTAAAATTTTTACTCAGCAAACTTCCCTCCTTCAACAAAAAACCTAATAGGAAGCCCTGTCACCCAGAAAGTAACACTGTTATAACCAGCTCATTTTTGCATATCCAAAAATTCCCCAAACAGTTCATATGAACAACCCGTGGGCACAATCCCTAAGCCCATGAACAACCATAACTCCACCTTACTCTTTGCCACTGGAAAGGCTATATATAATGTTTCTTGTTCTGCAAGACACTCTTTAACCTTTACAGGGCAGTTTCGCTCAACATATTCCTCCACCTCTCCTATCGTTGGAGCCACCTTAGTGGGGTCTCTGAGAGTCCTTGAAAACACAATCAAAACCCTCCCTCGACTCCTCTTCATCATCAACTTCAGCTGTTGTATTAGGACACCTGGCCTATTTTTCCTGTGTGGGACGTCTACATACCTCTGTCTACCTACTAACTGGACCAGAACCTGCACCTTCATACACTCCAGTCCAAACATTTTAACAGCCCCCAATGATCAATTCTTGCCTATTCTTCTCATCCACAAGTGAATGAGCCATACATTTCATTCCCCTCTTAGCAGGCCTAAGAATAGCGGCTGGAATCGGAACCACCAGCTTAACCACCTCCATTCAAAACTATCAGACACTATCTAAAGACCTATCACACAGCCTCCATGAAATAGCTCAAGGCCTAATAACTATCCAAAATCAACTTTATTCCTTGGCAGCCATAGTATTACAAAACAGAAGGGGATTAGATCTACTCACTGCAGAGAAGAGAGGTATGCCTTTTTCTGGACGAATCTGCTGTTTCTATGCCAACCAGTCAGGTATAGTCCAAGGAGCTGCAAAAAACCTTACAGATCGAGCCTCGTGAATGAGCCAGAGATGAAGCTGCCCCTGGCAGTCATGGTTAACAAATTGGAACTGGATGCCTTGGGTTTCACCCCTTCTTGGATCATGCATTTTTATCATCCTTCTACTCACCTTTGGGACTTGTTTGCTTAATCTTTTCCAGTGATTCCAAGACTGCCTCCTAGCCATTTCCAGAGACCAAGTCAAGACTGTTCTTTTGCTTGAGACCCTAGGCTAGAATAGAAAATCAACTACAGGTCTTAGACTTCCTTCCTCCCAGACCACAAATCCCTGACCCTCATTTACCAACACAAAGAAGCCCTGAATATTAAGGACACCCACCTCTGTTTTCTCTTTTTATATATATTCCTTAGGTTTTGGAATGAAGAAAAGTTACCCAGCTCAAAACAGCCTGGAGTTAAAACTCCCCTCCAAATTCTCCCCACCATTCTATGCAAAACAAAGAACTCACTCACCCAAAGAAAAAATGGACATTAAGGTTGATTACACCCAGCGATCTCCAGAATTCCTTGTACCAGCCGTTTAACTAATTCAACAACCTTGGAGAAGAACTGGCCCCCTTGAGGCGGCAGATTTACACATATATGCCTATATACACTAACTCTTTTCTTGGATTAGTGCAGCAGCTCATTAATCTGACTGATGCCCCTTCTTACCTCATTAAAGGTGATCTGTTCCTATAAAGTGCCAGTCTCATTCTTTTTCCAAATCTTGCCTTCTCTAACTCCCTTACCCTACAAATGTAGTGTTTTTATCTCTTCCAAAAGTTTAGTCAAACTAGGGCGAATTGCTGAAAATTTTTCAGTTTCTCAGTAAATTGCTAAGTATTCATTTTCTGTTAAATGTAGTTGTTTGTTGTAAGCACAGACAAGATAATGGAGATTTGATTTTCATATACTTTGTTAAAAAAAAAGTGGATCTTGTGTTACTCAAGACTTTTATCTATTTTCAATAAATGCCACTTTTAGGACTCTTGAATATTTTTTAGTGTACAGGTAAGATTACAGGTATTAAAAAATAACAACTTGAGGGTCTTCTGCCCACGTCTGCGGGAGCCTGTTCTTGTTGACTGACCAGAGTCTGTGAATTCAATGCTTTGAGTCAGTCTGGAAAGCCTAATCCCAGCTTTCTATCCTTTGAAAACACTAACAATAATGTCCCTGCATCAGTTTTTACTGGAGCCAATCACCTGTCATGCCTGGAAGAGGGTTCATACCCAGATCACCCTTACCTCTAGTAATCATGAAGTCCACATCTATAAGAATGGGGGGGGGGGCAGTGTTCATGAGCTCAAGGAACACAATGGACACATCACAGGTGCCCACACCATCACTTGCGGGCCGACTGCAACGCCTAAGTCTGGAGTCAGAAGGATGGTGTCTAGAAGCTAATCCTGGTGATCCTGAGAATTAATCAGGCCACCACTTTTGTCAAGTGGTCCTCGATAGAGAACAAATTTCCCAGGGATAGCGGAACATGACTCATCTCCTTTTGCTACTTCAAGTCTGAAAATGACTGGTGCGTGACCAAGCACATTAAAAAGCCAATTCGCTCCACAGTCCTCAGCTTGGATTCAAATCCCCAACGACGTCATGCTGGCAGGGGATCCTGTGCATCCAAATGCAGTGTTTTCTGCCTACATTAAAGAAGTGGATGAGAAGCCAGTCAGTACGTCCTAGGTTGGCATGATGCCTTTCAGTCACCTGATGTCACAATTCAGTCGCAGTGGCACCAGCGGCTGGGTACACAGGGTCAGTGTCTTAGCCAGCAGCAGCCGCCTGGCCTGGGTCAGCTACCACCCCAACGTGCTACAACAAAAAGTGTGCAGGTCTCAACTCTGAATCCCTCCAGACAGAGTCATTTGTCTCAGAGAACAACGTCGTGGCTGCTGGTCATGACTGCTGCCCCATGCTCTTTAACTATGACGATGTGGCTGTTTGATCTTCATCTCTAGACGACCCCAAACAGAGCATCCAGCACATGTCAGCTGTGGAGCGCTTCCATGACGTGAACAAGTGGGTTACTACTGAGGACCACAACACGGCCCTGAAGATGCTGCACCAGAACAACATTATTCATTATGAGGTTGACAAGGCAGCCTGTGGCATATTTTGCGCTACTGGCACCAACGGAACCATGACCATTTGGGATTTCAAGACCTTAGGCTTCCATCCAGCATCTTCAGATAATGTGAAGCTGAGCGAGGCTCCAAACCCAGCATGAGCATGGGCAGGCTGCACCATGGCAGCTCCGCTATTGCCATCTGGAGGGGAGCCAGCACCTGGAAACACTGAAGATGCACACAGCACAACCCTCACAGTGTATTTTGTTTGAATACAACTGGGTAAAGTGTTGGTTTTTAAAAAGCAGCAGTGATTTGGGTTTTGTTTTGGGGTTGTTTTGTTTTGCAATTTCATTCCATTCTTGACAAAAGCTTCCCTTTAAGTAGTTTATTATGGAAAATTGTCAACACTAACTTGAAGGAAGGGGTGGGAAGGTACGTAAATTGCCTGCTAAAAAAATTAAAACCCTGAATATTAAATATATAATATATAAATTAATTCCTTCCACCTACTTTTCCACCTTCTGCAATTCTTTCTAGTTTAAGTGCTGACACAATCACTAAAATTAACTGTATCTGCAAAAATAACTGCCTCATTGGTATAAAACCAAAACCTAGGTATTCATGATACCTATTAGTACAGGTATTACAAATACAAAATACTGTACAGTGAGATACGTAAGGAAGATCACTATATTAAAATCCCACTGAAAATTGTAAGATTATAGAGCCCATGAGAACTGTTCATTGAGAACAGCCATTAGGGTCATTTGCAAATGGAATTTCTAACTTATAAACGGTTATTATAAGTGAGGCAATTTACAATAAACATTTTCAAGATAACATGCCCACTTATTTTTTTAAATATAGTTCTGTGGGGGAAGCACACTGATTGAAACCGCCCACCCTGGTCAGGCCTTTTAGTAACTATTTGCATGAGCTGTTTTATGACAGGAGATCCTGATAAGGAATACGGAAATAACAAGCCACCACCAACCAGAAGAGCTCGGGAAAGGTCAAAAGGAGACACCAGTTGTCCATTCACTTCCCAGAATCCCTCTTGCTAGCATCCATCTTGACTGAGCAATGAGTGTGCCACCAGCAAAGACTCTGAAATACAATGATTGGCCAAAGACCACCCAGAAACTAATCCTATCACCATAAAACCCAAGACTGCGAGCCACGCGGCAGAGCAGTTCTCCTGGGTTCCCTTACCCTACTGCTCTCCACCCGGGTGCCCTTTCCCAATAAAATCTCGTTTCGTCAGCACATGTCTCCTCGGACAATTAATTTCCGAGTGTTAGACAAGAGCCCAGTTTCAGGCCCTGGAAGGGGTTCTCCCTTCCTGCAACAGTTCCTTCCAAGTACACCCCCTCGGGACCTCTCATTGCTCTATATAAAATCTATATTTGAAGGTATGCACTGTAATTAAGACAGCCTATGACTAAGGCACCATGAAACCTATGCAGGGGAAAACAGAAAAAAAGATTCCTGTGGCCAACCAGTGACTCATCTTTTGACAACTCCCTTAATAAGAAAGGCTCTCTTTAGGATGGCTCAGAAGTAAGTCCTGCTGCTGTGGTTAGTCAATTCAGTCGTGTCCAGCTCTGTGTGACCTCATAGATGGCAACCTGCCCCATCCCTGGGATTCTCCAGGCAAGAATACTGGAGTGGGTTGCCATTTCCTTCTCCAATGCATGAAAAGTGAAAGGTGAAAATGAAGTCGCTCAGTCGTGTCTGACTCTTGGCGACCCCATGGACTTACAAATCATAGAGAAGAGAGATGAAAAGTAGCAGAGAAGATAAGTCGAGGAATCTGCCTCAAAGGCAGAGGCCACAGAAGAGTGGGTTCAGTGTTTTGTTTGAACCAATATGTGCCTCACATAACAGGAAACTGTCTGTGTGAATGCTCTGAGAGTGTGGTCTGTTTTGCAATCTGCTTATCCTTTCAAAGGATTCCTCAAGAGGCAGGTGCCCTACTGGCTTTTTAACTGTCTGAGCTGTGCTCGCACAACTTTAACTGGCCTGATCCCCAGCTGAAGGGAAAAGAGGAAAAAGAGGAAAGGAGAGGCCTCATCAGCTTTCGTGGCAACTACTAGAGTGCAGGGCTATGGCGCCTTTGGAACACAGCAGAGCATAACCATGGCCAGAGATCAACTGCTTCTGTTGTAGGAAATGGGACCCCTTCCACGGCCTGAAACTGGGCTCTTGTCTAATACTCGGAAATTAATTGTCTGAGGAGACACATGTGCTGACAAAACAGGAGATTTTATTGGGAAAAGGCCCCCGGGTGGAGACCAGTAGGGTAAGGAAACCCAGGAGAACTGCTCTGCCACGTGGCTTGCAGTCTCAAGTTTTATGGTGATGGGATTAGCTTCTGGGTGGTCTTTGGCCAATCATTCTAATTCAGAGTCTTTGCTGGTGGCACACTCGTGGCTCAGTCAAGATGGATGCTAGTGAGAGGGATTCTGGGAAATAGAAAGAAATGTGGTGTCTCCTTTTGACCTTTCCCTAACTCTTCCGGTCGGTGGTGGCTTATTAGTTCTATATTCCTTACGAGGATCTCCTGTCATAAAACAACTCATGCAAATGGTTACTAAAGGGCCTGACCGGGGTGGGTGGTTTCAGTCAGTGTGCTTCACCTAACACTTCCACAGCCACTTGTTCATCACAGATCAGTGGAGGGAAGGGGAAGAAGCCCCTGTAGGCTCCCAGTTGTGGGCTGTGTGTGGGTTGGAAAAGAAATCTCCACTGGAAAGGATGCAGAATGAAAGAAGAACAGAGTTCACTAAAGCAGTTCACTAAAGCATTTGCTCTTAGGAAGGAAAGCTAGGACAAACCTAGACAGCGTATTAAAAAGCAGAGACATCACTTTGCCAACAAAGATCCTTATAGTCAAAGTTATAGTTTTCCCAGTAGTCATGTATGAAAGAGCTGGACCATTAAGAAGGTTGAGCAAAAAAAATTTTTTAATTAAAAACAAAAAGAAGGCTGAGCATGAAAGAATTAATGCTTTCAAAATGCGGTGCTGGAGAAGACTCTTGGGAGTCCCTTGGACAACAAGATCAAACCAGTCAATCCTAAAAGAAATCAGTTCTGAATATTCATTGGAAGGACTGATACTGAAGCTGAAACTGCAATACTTTGGCCACCTGATGCGAAGAACTGAGTCACTGAAAAAGACCTGGATCCTGGGAAAGATAGAAGGCAGGAGGAGAAGGGGATGACAGAGGATGAGATGGTTGGATGGCATCACCGATTCAATGGACATGAGTGTGAGTAAGCTCCGGGAGACAGTGAAGGACAGGGAAGCCTGGCGTGCTGCAATCCAGGGGGTCACAGAGAGTCAGATATGACTCAGCAACTGAACAACGTAATAGGGTATACAATCACTGAAGAACACAGTGACGAAGTAAGTTAAAGTGATAAAGGAAGTTTATTTGGATTTGTGGCTCTGAAACATTCAGTCTCTGCTCCCTGACCTCTTCCCACCGTGGCTCATGGACCTGGAGGAGCTCTGGCTGCTGCTCCTGTCGCTGTGGTCCCTTTTCCTTCTGCTGCTTTGGGAACTGTGCCTTCCCCGGCTTCTAGACCCATGTTTGTGAGATTTCTCACCCTCGTGACTACTCCTCCTCTTCCTGTCAGCCTTCTCTTTCCTCTTGTAGGAGTGGGCCTGCACAGGGCTCCTCCTCCTCCTTTGTCGGTTATAGTAGTCATCACGGCGGTCCAGCCTCACTCTCCTCACTGAGCTCTTTCCAAAGGAGGAGCCAGTCCAAACTGGAGATAGGTAGATGTCTCCCTTTGCCTCGCAAAACTCATTGTTTGGATTTCTGAACACGTGAAGAAAGTTGCAGTGTTTTCCTCTGGGACACTGCTGTATTTCAAATAAACCTGCAAGGGCACAGGGAGGAAACAGCATTTACTGCTGGCACTTCATCCTTTTCACAAGGTACAGTGCTGGTGTACCAGTGTGATAAGACTATTTTCTCTCATGTATTTAAAATGGCTTGTCCAAACTGATTTCACAGTTCAGACTCACAGATTTCAAAAACATTCAAATGTTCTAACAAACTATCATTACAAAAGGTAAAGTTTCACAACTTAGTAAGAACATCCCACTTCCCCACTGGATGACACAACCAAACAAATTGTGACCACACTTTCCCAGAGTTTCACCATCCCACACAGTGACAGTGAAGAACTCAAGTTAATAGTGAAGAACACACTCCTTGAAGTCTAGGTGGCAGTGTGATTTGAGAGCAGAGTGGTAGTAGTAAGAGAATTACTAGTGAAATGGTAGCACTCTCTGTAGGTACAAGAACATATATTTTCCTTGTATTTTAAAATAAGATGATAAATATTAGCATACTAGTTTCAAATTTACCAAGGTCTCTTAACACAAAACATTCTTTTCAAACTAAATCTGTTTTAATAATTCCACTGGGGCTTAGTAAAATAGCAGTAAATTCCTCAAATACATAGAACAGTTAAAAGTGAAACAGATACCATCCTCCTAGACACTATATACAAAAGCTAACTAAGATAGACCCTCAACTTAAACTATAAAATTATTTTAAAATAGATGAAGTAAATTTCATCAAAATTAAGAACTGTGTCTCAAAGTACACCAGCAAAAAAGTGTACTGTATTATTTGCACAGCATACATGTGTAATACAGGGCCTCTATCTACATTATCTAAAGAACACTTACAACTCAATAATAAAACAAGTAACCCAGTAAAAAACAGACAACTGACTTCTCATTCTTTCAGAAGATTATAAACATGGTAAGTCCATAAAAAGATGTTCAACATAACTGGCCATTACAGAAAGGCAAATGAAAACCACAATGAGATAGTATGTCACACTTGACAGGATGGGTAAAATATAAAGAAAATTAACTGTATTATGGGTATATGGAAATCATATTCTGCTGGTGTAATTATAAAATAATTCAGTTGCTTTAGAAAACTGTTAAGCAGTTTTTGAAAATATTAAACCTAGAATTACCATGAAAGTGAGAGTGAAGTCACTCAGTTGTGTCTGACTCTCAGTGACCCCATGAACTGCACCCTACCAGGCTTCTCCGTCCACAGGATATTCCAGGCAAGAGTACTGGAGTGGGGTGCCATTTCCTTCTCTGTAAGAATTACCATATGATCTTGCAATTATGCTATGAATCATGTGCACAAGAGAAACATACATAAAAATCTGTAGGTGAACTTTCACAGTACCATTATATATAACAGCCAAAAGGTGGAAACAACCTAAGAGTCAATCAACTAACAAATAAAATTAAAATGTTATCAACATTATTGCTTCTGAACTGCAGTACTGGAGAAAACTCTTGACAATCCCTTGGAAAGGAAAGAGATCAAACCAGTTCATTTTAAAGAAAATCAATCCTGAATATTCACTGGAAGGACTAATGTTGAAGTTGAAGCTCTAAGACTCTGGCCACCTGATGTGTAGAGCCAACCCACTGAAAAGACCTGATGCTGGGAAACAGTGAAGGAAGGAGAAGGCGATGACAGAGGATGAGATGGTTGGATGGCACCACTGACTCAAAGCACATGAGTTTGAGCAAACTGTGGGAAATGGTGAAGGACAGGGAAGCCTGGCGTGCTGCAGTCCATGCGATTGCAAAGAGTCAAGACACAAGTTGGTGACTGAACAAGAACAACAAATCAACAGTATACCATAGAAAGCAGTATAATTCATATGCAAAAAGGACAGAGTTCTCATATATTCTATTGATACAATATGGATGTATCTTGCAAATGTGCTAAGCCACGAAGTTAAGACACAAAAGGTCAATGTTATATGATTCCATTTATGTAAAATGTCCAAAATAGGCAAATATATAGAGAAGAAACGGGGAAGCAGAGAATGGCGAGTGGCTGTTACCAGATGTCAGATTTCTTTGAAAGTGAAGAAAATGTTCCAGAATTAGAGGTGATCATCACAAAGTTGTGAACATGATAAAAAAAAAAAACAAAGACTGAACTGTGCACTTTAAAAGGGTGTGTTTTGTTTTTTGCAGAAAAGCAGAATAGCTTCTTGTTTCAGGGGAAGTCAAATGGGGTATATATGAACTGAGAAAACTACTGAACTTTAGAGAGAAAACTATTTTTACCCTTTCATGTTACAAGTCTTAAAACTTATGCTGAATTTGGTCTTTTAGTTTTCCTTCTAAAAGCTACTCCCACCCCACTTTACTATGCTTTAAAACTAGCAGCATCAATGAACAGCAAGCTGACAAAGAGCAGGCTTAGAAAAAACCGCTTTTGTGATTCAGAATTTTTAAGCTACTTTTTAAATAAGAGATTTTAAGAAGCGAATACAAAGCAAACAAAGAACAGTAATGGGAAAGAGAAGTGTTCCCCAAAGGCATTAACAGCATCTTTTTTCAACCTAAGGTACTTACATTTGGGCTAAGCCCATCTGAGAGGAATAAACTTAAAAATAAGAAGGCCAGAGAACTGCTAGACAGTCTCAGTAAAGTCCATGTATTCATGAATTAGTCTCAAGTGTCCATAAATTAGTCTGACTGGACCCTTAACACACTCCACACAGCTATTATCAATCTCTAATTTACAAAACTGTGTTTCATGGAAGGCAGAAAATATGACAGGATTACATAACAGAAAACAACAGAAGGTTCATTAACGATAAAAGATGGAGAGAAAAAAAACACTCAAGTGAGAAGAGCCAAAGAACAGAAAACATCTCTAAAATTCTAATAAGTAAAATGCAACTTCTTAACGTTGTACACAAAATGCAGAATTAAATATTAGATAACCTGATTCTGCCACCAATGCACTATGAACTCATTTTTCATAGTGTAACATGACCCACATGGCCTATTGCAGATCTAAAATGTTACGTCCTTTATATAATTTACATGTGTGGAAAGATAAGAACTGTGGAAACTGTTATTCAGTTTTTAAAAAATTCTCTTTAAAGCTTGTATTTTTCCCTGCTAAGAATCTCCTTTTATATAACTGGAACAATCAAGGGAAAAAAATCATCATGTTGTATTTTACCACAAATTGCCATTTTCCATTGGGTCACTGGGCAGAATTCACATTGAAGCTGTCGTCCTGCATACCATCGTCCATTAAACAGAGAAAGGGCTGCCTGGCATTCTTTTTCCCTTTAAACCACAAATTAACAGATGAACCTTAATGTTCTAATATATACATATAACTGCATCATCTATTAAAAAACCCTTTTGTTAATTTACCACAGGACCACCTAAAGTTACTACTGACAGTCTTTATTAGAGCTTCTAAAACTCAACATTTACTAGGCATCCTTTTTACTGTCCCTCCAAAATGTTCTGAAGGATGCAAACCAGGTCTTAATCCGATAGAGCTGATTATTAAAAATGCAGTGTTTTCATTGTTAGAAAATGTTCTTTTTCGGCTACAATTTATATTGCTCTACAGTCGTTTATGTAATCAGGTATGTAATGGCTGAAGCAAATATCAAGACAAAACAATGATACATTAATTTTTTCTTAGCTGGTAAAATATACTTAAGATCTGTATTGGCTTTAATTTCAATTTATACTTGTAAATTCTCCATTCTATTATCCTTGTTTCCAAGCTTTGTATTTTAATTACTAAATTAATAAATAATAGCTACTGAGAATCTTTTAAAACCATATAAATATACAAAAAATGTAACACATTTCCTGTATCAGCTATTGATATATACATTTTAAATGTATATAAAAGAGATACAGTCAGTGGGATAATCCCAGAAGTCAACATAAACAAAACAGATGTACCAGGAAATATGTATATATTTATGTTCAGAATACTTACGATTGATACTGAACATATACATTGCCCCTCAGATGAGGTTCCAGGTTGCAACTGACCTAAAGAGTAATGAAGTCTATTATAGAAAATAACTTAGGGGAAAAAAAAATTCAGCTATCAAATACACTTTGTCTAACAGCTATCAAATACACAAATACATTAGTATTACACAATGTGCTTACCAACAAAAATTCCCAAACTGAGATAATACTCTCAGTTTTACTAAAACTTTCTTAAAAATTAATATTTTCTTTTGCTGCACCATCGAAACATGTGAAACTTCCCCAACCAGGGATCGAACTTCTGCCTTCTGCAGCAGAAACTCAGTCTCAACAACCCAACCACCAGGATGTCCCAAAGGCATCTTTATCACACAGCAGCACTGCAGGCCTCCACTATTAGATCTCTGTAGATCAGTTTCAGTATTCAATAAATATAAAATGTTTCCATATGCATGAGACTATAGGAAAGGTAAATCAGTTATAACATAAGCCATAAAATTCAAATTTTCATTTTGACTAACATTGTAAAATATGTACAATGTTAGTTTTACTTTGTTGAAATGTTGAAGCCATTTCTTTTTATTCTTTTCTCTCTTGCTCACATCTTGGAATTCCAGACACAGATGCACATATATATTTATTTATATAACAGTAGAAACATTTTCTAACATTCATAGTAAACTTTAGATTTTTTTCCCCAAAATACTTTTCAAACTTAACCAAACTTGTTAGAGTTTATTAGAGCACACCCCTCCCCAAAAGGTGGGGGGCAGAGGGGGGAGTCGACATCAGTAATGAACTACACTGTATATAATAGTACTCCTACAGGAAGAGTGAAAGGCCTTAAAACATTGATCAAGAAAACATAAAAGTAATTAAACCAGTTATACCAAAAATCTTTTTTAAATTTCCATAACATATTTATAAATCTTTCATAGTAAAAACTTACTAATTGCTTTCCATTTATGAATTACCAGCCTGATAAGTATAAGCTTGGCAAATAACACACACATATCTCAAGAGATATCTTGGTTTGCTTCTAGACAACTGCAGTAAAATACCACAATAAAATGTGTTACCCAAATTTTTTGGTTTCTCAAAGCATGTAATAATAATGTTTACACTATACTGAAGTTTATTAAGATTGGGTGCAAAAGCATTGTTATCTAAAAAAACAAAAAACAAATGCACATACCTTAAAATACTTCATTGCTAAAAAAAAAAAAGGCTATCATCTGCACCTTCAGCAAGTCAAAATCTTTTCGGATTATTAACATCAAAGGTCACTGATCAGGAAAATCATAAGAAATACAATAAATGAAAAAGTTTGAAATTCTGCAAGAACTACAAAAATGCAGCTGCAAAAACAATGCCAGCAGATCTGCTCAATATAGAACTGCTATTTACCTTCAAATTCTAAAAAAACCTCAGTTTTATCTATGAATTGCAAAAGAAGTATGTGCGTAAAGTAGTCAGGGCTTCTGTGGTGACTCAGTGGTAAAGAAACTGCCTGTAATGCAGGAGATGTGGGTTCCAAAGGCCTGTGTAGCCAAAGCTAGGTTTTTCCAGTATTCATGTATGGAGGTAAGAGTTGGACCATAAAGAAGGCTGAACACTAAAAACCTGATGCTTTTGAACTGCGGTGTTGGAGAAGACTTTTGAGAGTCCCTTGGACTGCAAGGAGATCCAAAGGATATCAGTCCACCCAAAAGGAAATCAACTCTGAATGATCATTGGAAGGACTGATACTTAAGCTGAAGCTCTAATACTTCAGCCACCTGATGAGAACAGCTGACTCATTTGAAAAGACCCTGGTGCTGAGAAAGACTGACGGCAGGAAAAGGGGATGACAGAGGATGGTTGAATGGCACCATCGACTCAATGGACATGAGTATGAGCAAGCTTCTGGAGATGGTAATGGACAGGGAAGCCTGGAATGCTGTAGTCCATGCGGTGGCAAGGAGTAGAATATGACTGAGTAACTCAACAACAAAAGAAAAGTGAAGGTCTGGACCTCCCTGGTGGCTCAGTGGATAAGTATCTACTTCCCAGTGCATGACACTGATCCAGGAAGTTCTTGATCCCTGATCCAGGAAGATCCCACATGCCTCGGGGCAACTAAGGCTGTGCGCCACAACTACTGAGGTAACAAGCTGCAACTACGGAGCCCATGCTCAAAAGGAGAAGCCACTGCAATGAGAAGCCCACACACTGCAACTGGAAGAGTAGTCCCTGCTCACCACAATTAGAGAAAAGCCTGGATACAGTAATGAAGACCAGTACACCTTTTCCTGTCCCCGAAAAAGTCATCTTATGGTCTTTGGTAGTTCCAAAAACAAAATACTATAATGTATACTTTGGGCAGAAAGTGCAAGCTGGAACCATCACTATAATACGACCAGAAAGCTGTGTTACAAGTATGGAGATACATTCCCTACTATATGTAGTCCATAAGCAAACTCTTAAGACAGCTATCTGTATAAGACCGTATGCAGAGAACTCAAAGGCTGGAAAAGATTTGGTCCATAATGGTACTGAATGGATGAAAAGATCTCTTTTCATCAAAAGCTTAGAACCTAGCACCATGTCGGTACTTATTTACGACTGCATGTAGCACCTCTACTTTATTGGCAACAAAGCTCGGTGGAGAGGAAGAGAGAAGGAATAAAGGTTTCCTTGCAACGTGATGCAGGACCTACAGCATGGCACACATCCCACCTATGTAAACAACATATGCTCTCGCTTTCCCATCCCAGCCAGTACTTCAGAGGTAGGCAAACCAGTTCCTCCTCTCGACACACTGCTTGTGCCCACCTTAAACTGGATCACTTTCCCTACATTCTTGAACTCAGGGAGCACATCATCATAAAAATCCAGGAACTGCTGGTAGATTTCTTCTTCACTGTACTCTAGGTTTGCATCAGGGTCGTAGTCATCCCTTCCACACTGCTCCATCCCAAACGTTGTAAACATGCTTTTAATAAGCAGCGTGGGACTTGATGTTGGGAAACTGTGTTTACGTGAACACCTGCACATGAAGGGAAAAGTTCAGTAGTCCAGTGGTGAGAAATTACACATAGAGAAACTTGATTTAAAACATGAGTTAAAGGCTCAAGCAACTTAGCTGTTTCAAGTGAACTGTAAGACAACATACATCACTCAAACTTTGAATTTCAACACAACGAAACTATTAAAGGCTGACCAATAAAGTGAATCTCATTGAAATGTAAAGGTGGGAACTATTTCCAAGTTTAAATGCTATTCACTTGCTTTTTACTCAAGTTCAGGAAGTCTGTTATGTAAAAGCATATAGTAAAAGATGGTCCACTTGCATGAAAGGTCACAGTGACAGTGTGACACAAACGTACCATATGAGACACTCAGGAGAAAGGTGAGATGGTTTTATACAATCTCCGATTAAACCAATGCTTACATAATAGTGTGGTTTAAGAGTTTCCAAGGAATATCCTAGTGGTCCAGTGATTAGGATTCTAAGTGGAGCAGTTCTGATCCCTGGCTGGTGACCTAAGACCCTCCATGCTGCATAACCAAAATCAAGTTTCCAGTTAAGGGCTGTATAATGCTGATAATGTTCATGATGCCAGCAGTCTTGCTGTTCACACTACTGGCTCAACCCAGCACAGGCAAAATGTAACTGAGAGGGTGGAAAGGGACTCAAGCAGCCATAAGAGAACCTCTCTCCTGGATGACACAGCAGACATAATGTAGCCATAAGATAACCTCATAAAACATAACCTTGATATTCTTCCAATGTAGCCCTGATGCAGCAGGAGCAAGGTCTTTCATGGTGAAGCTCATAGAGGCATACTGCACAAAGCAACCTGTGACCAAGGGACTATCACTTGCTGCAAATGCACAGTGCTACAAGTGACCTCAACTGTTAAATAACCTTTCTGATGTCCATGCACAGTGATACAAATGAGTTCAACTGTTACATGACAGTGCAAAGTCACTGCTTACAGTACAAGGGGTGAAAAGGAGTGAAGCGTGGGTTAAGTATGCTTGACTTGCACCAACTTGTTAGTTTCCCCACGATGATATGTTTCAGTCTTACTGTATGCAAAAAGCTTCTTTAAAGGGTTTATTTTTCCATCTGATCCTTCACTAGGACAATCATATCTTTATTTCCCTCACTTTGTAAAGAAATGACCTCACACCCAGAGAAGCTCAGTTGAGAAATGATCAAGGAGACCTGACCTACCTTATAGTCTAGTATGGGTTTGTTATATGGCATAATATATACATACACACACACACACACACACATACACATACAAGGATACTTTCTGCAATTAATACTGGATCAAGGCTGAAGGGACTCAACTATACTTCAATAATCCATAAAATATGACCTTTATTATATAATCTGGTTTCATGTCCTAAGATAAAATGAGGAAAACTTCTTTTAGCTCAGTCAGTTCAGTCACTCAGTTATGTTCGACTTTTTGCGACCCCATGAATTGCAGGACGCCAGGCCTCCTTGTTCATCACCAACTCCTGGAGTTCACTTAGACTCACGTCCATCAAGTCAGTGATGGCATCCAGCCATCTCCTCCTCTGTCGTCCCCTTTTCCTCCTGCACCCAATCCCTCCCAGCATCAGAGTCTTCTCCAATGAGTCAACTCTTCGCATAAGGTGGCCAAAGTACTGGAGTTTCAGCTTTAGCGTCATTCCCTCCAAAGAAATCCCAGGGCTGATTTCCCTCAGAATGGACTGGTTGGATCTCCTTGCAGTCCAAGGGACTCTCAAGAGTCTTCTCCAACACCACAGTCCAAAAGCATCAAATTTTCAGCGCTCAGCTTTTTTCATAGTCCAACTCTCACATCCATACACGATCACTGAAAAAACCATAGCCTTGACTAGACAGACCTTTGTTGGCAAAGTAATGTCTCTGCTTTTGAATATGCTATCTATGTTGGTCATAACTTTCCTTCCAAGGAGTAAGCATCTTTTAATTTCATGGCTGCAGTCACCATCTGCAGTGATTTTGGAGCCCCAAAATATAAAGTCTGACACTGTTTTCCCATCTACTTCCCATGAAGTGATGGAATGAGATGCCATGAACTTTGTTTTCTGAATGTTGAGCTTTAAGCCAACTTTTTCACTCTCCTCTTTCACTTTCCTCAAGGCTTTTTAGCTCCACTTCCCTTTCTGCCATAAGGGTGGTGTCATCTGCATATCTGAGGTCACTGATATTTCTCCCGGCAATCTTGATTCCAGCTTGTGTTTCTTCTGGCCCAGGGTTTCTCATGATGTACTCTGCATATAAGTTAAATAAGCAGGGTGACAATATACAGCCTGACGTACTCCTTTTCCTATGTGGAACCAGCCTGTTGTTCCATGTCCAGTTCTAACTGTTGCCTCCTGACCTGCAGATAGGTTTCTCAAGAGGCAGCTCAGGTGCTCTGGTATTCCCATCTCTTTCAGAATTTTCCACAGTTTACTGTGATCTACACAGTCAAAGGCTTTGGCATAGTCAATAAAGGAGAACTAGATGTTTTTCTGGAACTCTTGCTTTTTCGATGATCCAGCGGATGTTGGCAAGTTGACCTCTGGTTCCTCTGCCTTTTCTAAAACCAGCTTGAACATCTGGAAATTCATGGTTCACGTATTGCTGAAGCCTGGCTTGGAGAATTTTAAGCATTACTTTACTAGCGTGTGAGATGAGGTTCCAACTATTAAAAAATAATATATTCTAGTTAAAAACTGGTCAGCTGTAGATGCCAGCAGTTCAAGGAGTGAGAACAGTGAGTTGCTTCATGGATTCAGTAGTTTAAGATGAAAAGGTATACAGAGATTATACATTTATGTACCTACCAATACAATAAATATGCCCATATTTATCATGCATACCTCTGAAATGTTGAATGTTACTCTCCAAATGACCTCCTAGATTATTCAGCTTGCAGTCTGATATATTCCAAAGTAGCTACTAACAGAATTCAAAGGATTTACCTCAGCTGACATTGTTAACTCTAAACGGAAATATTATTGGTTTAAATAAATATAGCAGTAAACAAGGACTTTAATAAACAAATTTAAAATTCTGTTCACAGGTTGTAACTCAGCTCTAGCTCCCTGGGTGTCAAATATGCATCTATGAATTTTGGAACCAATCAAGTCACTAGGTTTAGGGAAAATTCCCATTGAACCAGGAAGCATCCATACAAGCTTGAGTATATTAAAAAATGAAGTTAGGTAAGAGAAGGCAACCCTCTGTGAATCCCAAAAGCACTTTAAAAGCACACTGTCCTAACACGTGAACCATCACTGGAGTCCCAAGGATATTTTCATTTTAAAAACTTATGTATTTTGGCCATATTGCATCTCTGTTCCTACATGAGCTTTTCTCTAGCTGCTACTGGAGGCACTAGCTGTGGTGCACTGGCTTCTGATTGCTGGCTTCTCTCGTTGTAGAGCATGGGCTGCAGAGTGCCCATGTTTAGTTTCTCTGCAGCATGTGGGATCTTCCTAGACCAGGGGTCAAATTGCTGTCCCCTGCACTGCAAGGCAGATTCTTAACCACTGAACCACCCGGGAAGCCCTCAAGGATAGCTTTAAACAACCAAGGAAATATTAGTGATAGAGTAAAAACAAGGGGTGAGGCAGCTAAAAACTTGAAAGGGAACTTCAACTTTGGTTCAACTTCCCATACAAATGTGTCTCAGTTGTCTATCAAAAATAATCCACTAAAAATTTTTTTGAGGTTTAGTATATTAAACCAATGAATTACTTTTTTTATGAGATTAAACCTACAGTTAGTTGCATTCTAACAGTTACAAAAAGGAGTAAAATCCTTCATCTTAGTTTCTGATTCCTCAAAGGGACTCTTTCACTGCTTACCAGTCTTTATGAATACCTTCATAAATACTATCAGCAAATATAATCCCAACTATAGAATATAAAAGCAGTTAAATATTCTATATGAATGGTTCTCAATCCCAGACACTTTAAAATATCCAAGACTTACACATAATTTGAGATGACCCTGAAGAACATGCTTTTAAAGTTTTTCAATGCCACATGGCAATTAAGTCTATGTGACACAACCAAGTGTAACCCCTGCTCATAGTAACTACAGAAAGCCTGTGAGCAGCAACAAATAAAAGACCCATTGCAGCCAAAAATAAAAATTAAAGAAAAAAAAAGTTTTTCAGATGATCCTGATGTAATTCACCATTCAGGATTATTATTTTTAGAAACGTTTAAAGGTGAAGACAAGTTTAGGTGAAAAATAAAAATCTTTTTTGAAGGAAAAAACACATCAAGGATAATATTATGAATAAATATATAAAAGAATGAGAGTTTCATGGATTTTTCTATTCATTTTTGTTTTGGGGATTAATAGAATGTTATGAGATGGCACTAGTGGTAAAGAACTGCCAATGCAGCAGATGAGGGTTCAATCCCTGGGTCTATAATATCCCCTGCAGTACGGCAAGGCAAACCACCTCAGTCTTCTTGCCTGACAATCCCATGGACAAGAGGAGCCTGATGGTCTCACAAACCAGATACAACTTGGTGACTAAACTAAAAACAACAAAGATGATGATGAGATCTTCTCCTCATGAAAGTGAAGTCACTCAGTCATATCTGACTCTCTGCAACGCCTTGGACTGTATCCCCCCAGTCTCCTCCATCCATAGAATTTTCCAGGCAATCCACTAGAGTGGGTTGCCATTTCCTTCTCCAGGGTATCTTCCTGACCCAGGGATCAAACTCAGGTTTTCTGCATTGCAGGCAGACCTTTACCATCTGAGCCACCAGGGAATCCTCTCCCCAGTATATTATATATTACAACACACATACAAAAAAACCCCCCACATATTGTAATAATTATACTCCTCAGTATATAAACTAAAATAGTTAATTTGCTGAATTATTTACTACAAATATATGTACTGAATTATTTACTACAAATATATGTATTATTCTATTAATGTCCCCCTTACCTGTTGTTTTAATAACTCTTGGTCAACCAGAATCTTAATACAGTAAGTGGATAATTCTGGAAATAACAATTTGTAAGTTTTACATTGTGTGCTGTTCTGAGCAATGTAATGAAATACTATGCTATCTTGTGCTGTCCTGTCAGGAACTCCATCCAGTGACAACCACCTGCTGTAAGAATCAACATCAAACCACCATTACAGTTTAAGGATCACCAAAGCAGATGATTTTCCTTATGACAACATCATAAGAAGGCTAACTGAAGCGTAAGACATTCACCTCACTTCTTTTCATCATGTTACAACTGTTTCATATCATTATTGTTATTAATACTACTGTATTTTAGTATTATTAGCGTACTAGCACAGAAGCCCAATTATTAGTATTACTAACATTAATAAATACAGTTACTAAGTTAGTAGTAATATTCTTACTGTGCCTATTTTAAAAATTGTCTTTGTTATAGGTATGCATGTGTAGGAAAAAATGGTATACAGTGAGTTTGGTGACTCAGGCATGGAGGGTGCTTGAAACACATTCCCTATAGACAGGGGTGAATTACTCTGGGCTGTTTACTGATATGAGTCAAATCATAAAAATCACAAGGACATGGAATACAAATGTTCAAATATTTGTTAAATGATTGAAGAGATCAACAGTTAGATTTCCACATGCTCTGACTCAGAAAGACTGACCCCCAAAGAAATGTGGAACAAGAATGGCTCAGAGAACAATGGGAACATTGATCATAATGAAAATATAACCAGACACTGACTGCTTGACCTGTGCTTGCGCTCTTCTCTGTACTTTTCATGTAGTCACTCACATCAGTCTCATAACCCCCTTATAAGAGTGATGCTATTTTTAATCTGTTTTATAGATAAGGAAACTAAGGCACAGAAAACTCAATTTCCCCAAAATGACAATCACTGAAGCTAGTTTTTGAACCCAGAGCTCTATTCCTGAGGCTGACTATAATAAGAGTTGTTAATGAGTCTACTTTATGTCTATTTACTCTGATTTTGTCCTGCACACTCATTTAAAGCAAAGCAGATTTTAAAAGCTCACTTTGTAGAAGTGATTTCCACTGGAAAAACAAAGGCAGGATTTTACGGTTCCTTGAAAGAGTACAAATGTTCTATATTGCCCTTTATGTGTCCATATGGACAAATGGAAGCACAGGGTAGAAAACAAAAAAAGACCTTTTTAAGGGATGGGAGGAAGGTAAAGGAAGCATCATCTGAGAAGTAGGTTAAGTCCAACAAACAGTAGCATACAGTGAACTGGAAAAGCACCAAGAAAAAAATAGATGCCCTATGATTTATAATTAAAACTAAAGATGTGTCTGTCCCAAAAGAGAATTCAAGAACTTCAATGTTTTGACTCTCTTTAATTCTGACACAATAAAACAAATTTATTTACCTATCTCCAAATCTGCAAGCTCCTGTTTTACTGTAGAATGGACAATTAGCTCGATCTCTCTCCATTATTCTTATTTCCACGGGTGGTTCTGGGTTATGCCATGTGGCACCACTTTCCAACTGTTGAAAATAACCATGACTTTATTGGTGGTTTTAAAAATCCATCAGAATTAAAGATTTAAAGTGTACCTAGAATATTTTATTTAAAAATAAAAGAATTTCTATAAGAATATACATTTAAGTTGTACCACACAACTGACACTCTACAAACAACTGTCATGAGACAGGGGCTATGTGTCTCTCATGGCTCTTTGGCACTGCCCAACATCAGGTACTGCCCTGACTACCAGTATTTGTCATCTAGGTTTCCCTTCTGTCCATCCATTCTGATAAGGGTCTAAGAACTTGTTCAGGGAACCACCCCTTTGATTTACTCTGATTCAAATTAAAGCATCCATTTGGGGCTAAAAATGTATGAGGCTGGCTACACATACTTAAAGGACTATAAACAAGTCCAGTCCACGGGGGTGATTTTTGCTTTTGTTCATCAGCTCATTTTTGTTGTTGTATAAATCACAGAGCCTCAGATGTGAATCCCACATTCAGACAGGATCTAAGAAACTTAACCACAAAATTAACATTACTGGCAATATTGTTTTTAAAGAAGTGTTCTTTGGTCTCAAAATTTTAATGAAAGTTTAAAAAAATACCTCATTTTCAGCCTGTTTCAGCATCTTCTGCACAGCTTCCTACAAATGCAAACATGGGATGAATAAAAATCTGAAAATCCAGTAAGTCACAACTAGTTTCTGCGTAAATTAAGATTTAAAAAACCCTATACATGCAAGGCTTCAGGTTCTTATTTGTCTTCTACAGCACAGATCTTCTGAAAAGCTTTCAAAAGAATATAGGTGGAAATTTTTATATAAATAGAAAAAGGAATAAAGCATTATAGAAGGACTTTTAAAATACCCCTATAAATTTCAGAAACAAGTTATTATGTTTACTCATACACACTACATACTAGTTTTTAACATGAGGTATCTGAGTATTATAAAATACAGTGCTAGACACTACATCATAACATTTGATAAAAGCTAAAACTATTACATGAAAAGTAGCATTGCAGATGTATGAGAGACTTCAAACTTTTTCATAAGGAAAAGTAAGTTCTCCAAAACTTTAATACATTTCTAAGTAACTGACATCTGAATATATTTTAATCACATTAGACTTCTCTAATTACATAAAAGAATTATGCAAAATAATTACATAACAGACATAATAAATCTAGATGGCATTTAAGCGTCCTCTATGCTTGACAGGAAATTGTGTCTCAGCTGGTAAGGAATCCACCTGCAATGTAAGAAACTTGGGTTTGATCCCTGGGTTAAGAAGATTCACTGGAGAAGGGAAAGGCTACCCACTCCAGCATTCTGGCCTGGAGAATTTCATGGACTATATAGTCCATGGGGTCCCACAGAGTCAGACACAACTGAGTGACTTTCACTTTCATTTGGGCTTCCCTGGTGGCTCACAGAGTAAAGCATCTGCCTGCAATGTGGGACACCTGGGTTCGATCCCTAGGTCGGGAAGATCTCCTGGAGAAGGAAATGGCAACCCACTCCACTATTCTTGCCTGGAGAATCCCACAGATGGAGCAGCCTTGCAGGGTACAGTCCACCAGGTCACAAAGAGTCAGACATGACTGAGCAACTTCACTTCACTTCTTCACTTTATGCTTGACCAGAACATTTGTTGACCCTCTAAGTATCCTAACTCAGTAACTGATGTTGCCATTTTCTTTGTTTACTCATTAAAACTCCTGAGAGCATTACTTAGACTCTCACTTTGCCTTCCACACAACTCCCCTCAGTTAACCATGAGATACCCCAGATTTGTGTACTTATCTTTGTAAAGCACAATCCTCATACTGGACATGTGTGCTCAATCATATCAGACTCCGTGGGACCCCATGGACTGTAGCATGCCAGACTCCTCCTGTCCATGTGATTTCCCAGGCAAGAATACTGGAGTGGGTTGCCATATCCTCCTCCAGGGGATCTTCCTGCCCAAGAATAAATGCCCAGGTCTCGCACATTGGCACCCTGGTTCTTTGTCACTGAGCTACAAGGAAGAGCCTCATACAAATCACAAATACATCATATCCTACTTGAAACAGCAGCCTTATCTTGACTCTATCCTTTTTGGTCACTGTTCCCTACCCCCAATTCTTTAAATAAAAATGATGAACAATTTATTAAACGTTAAGACAATAAATTTCCATTATACTAACATGAAGTCCGAACTCCTTCGAATCCAGGAGGCTTTAAATGATCTGACCCTGTCTAGCCCTCTGACCTGCTGCCTTCCTCTGCCACTCTGTCCTTTGGTCTCTGGGATTTAAAGACCATCACCTCCATTCAACTCCATACTCGAGTCCTTCTCTAACCCGAAACCTTTCCCCCTGAGATCTCTGCACCCAAAAAACAGCTGAAAACACTGGCTTCTCAGAGAAAATTTCCATGATGATTTATCTAAGTATACCATTATTCCCAACACTCTATCACATCATCTTGTTCTATTTCTTTGCAACACTTAACCTCACTGCAAATTCTCTTTCTCAGTAACATCATATAGCTCCCCTATCTAGCAAAGTAACAGCAGGGACTTTATCTTTTTCACTTTGCTTTTCCTCTCATTTTATCCTTCTCATTTCACTTTATCTTTTCACTTTGCTCTTACCATCAACAAGACGACTATCAACAAGACAACTGTCCAGCATGCAGCAGAATGTATTTCTTAAATCTTCTTAAAATCTATAGTTTGTCCTCTGTATCTCCAGGTTCCACAGTTCAAAATATTTTAGAAAAACCCTACAAATTTCAAAAAAGCAAAACCTGATTTTGCCGTGTACTGGCACCTATTTTTGTACCTTTTACACTATACTGGGTATTATAAAAATCTAAAGATGATTTGAAGTATTAGGGATGACTATACTATATGCTTTCTGCTTAATGTCTTCTATATTTCCTTAAAAAAGAAAAAAATCCATTTAAAAAAGCCATAACTTTTGTCTGAACCCTGGACAGCTCAAGTGAAAAATGCTCTACAGTTAAAATGAGAATGGATTCTTCCCTATAAACAAATTAAAAAGCTCCAAACATCCTGTCGCCTGAAAACCCAGTGTCTTATACCTCATATCTGCTCCAAAAAGTAGTACTCAAAGTGGTTAAAATTTGCACTGGAATCAATGGCCTGAGATACAAAAAACAAAGGTTGTAAAGACTAGTTCTACCCCATTATGACCCAGAGACAAGCAAATCCATTTTTCCCACTAAAAGATGGTTAAAACTCAATATTATGTAATTCAGGATTAGAAATACAACGGAAAAAAAATCTACTTAATTCATTCAAGCAAAGTTGGGCTGTGAATTTTTCAAATATAGCATTAAAGACAGGATGTCAAATGTATTAAGTCAATTGCTTGAGCTACACATTAATCAAGTAAAGATTTAATAATAGTAACAAAAAAATCTACTAACTCTTAAATATTCAATAACTGCTTTCTTAAAATTAAATACTTCTTGGTGGCAGGACATAAGGAATGAAATAAACATGACAAACATATATAAAATCTCTTTAAAATGAGTCAACACACGTGACAGAACCTGAGAATCACATCATTCACTGGAAAGATACAAAGGCTGTCTGCTTCTATGTAAAATTTCATTAGAGCACAGTCACAGCTATATGTTTACATTCTGCCATGGCTGCTTTATAACACATGTAATGGGCTGCACACACTGAAACTTTCACTACTTCTCTTCTAAACAAAAAGTTTCTGGCCATTATACACTGTGTTTCACACTGGGTAAAGGTGAAGAAAAACATTAAATTAAGATAGTCTTAACTGCTATTGCATGAACATAAAGAAAAACATTTTAAGAAAACTCTCTAGTGTGTGTCTGTACAAATATATATATATATATATATTTGTCATATATATATATGACTTTTAAACAGCAAACAAAAACTTCCCTCATGTTCCATTTCTTAGGAATTTGCTTCCCAATGCAGGGAACATCCATCCCTGGTCCAGAAAAATCCCACATGCCACAGGGCAACTAAGCCTGCAACCCGCAACTATGAGCCCAGGCCTTACACTGCAACTGCTGAAACTTGTGTGCTAGAGAGAGAGTGACCACCGCCACAGATACTGAGGCCTTGTAACCTACTACAGATGGGGCTCTGCAATTAGAGAAGACAATGAAGAACAGCCCCTCCACACCACAACCAGACAGAGCACAAGCTCAGCAATGAAGACCCAATGCACCCCAAAATAAGTAAACCAAAATAAATAAATAAATAAATAACAAAACCTCCAAGCCCTCACATGGCTTACAGCTTCAAATCCATCATATTTATGTTAAATTAACATTTATGTTAAATTGCTTCAGTTGTGTCCAACTCTTTGCAGCCCTACGAACTATAGCTTGCCAGGCTCCTCTGTCCATGGGATTCTCCAGCAAGAATACTGGAGTAGGGTGCTATTTCTTCCTCCAGGGTCTTCCATGTAATTATCCTCTAATGACAGGAATCACCTCTTCTTCTCTTTTCCCCTGCTGTTTCTGCTCCTCCTCTTCTCTCTCTCTTCTCTGATGTTCTTCCCATTTTTCCTTTAAGTTTGTCTTTAAAGAGAAAAGAGAGATCTAATTTTAAAAACCTTTACCACACAGGAAAAGTAAATTTTAAAAATTAAGTATATATTAGTCAAACAAAGAATCCAGCTTTTTAAAGGTTTTTCTACTGTTATTCTTGTTCAAGACACGTATTTGTTAATGTGAAAAAATCTTTAATTAGAAGTTATTTTAACTGTTTAGCTAGCTGATTAATTTGACTAAAAGCATACCTCTTGTTCTTCCTCCTGTTTCCTAGCTGTCTCTTCCTTTTCTTTCTTTATTCTGAATTCCTCTTGTGCCTTCTGCTCCCTTAATAACCATTCATCATGTAAGTTTTGCCTATTGATATAATTATGAAATCAAAAGAACTGGCATAATTCTACAAATACACACACATTTACATTGCATATATTATAGCAAATAAAACATTTGGGGGATGATTAGAATGTAATGAAAGATTAATTTTATATAAAACCTAGAGCAAGTGCCAATAAAGCAAATAACAAGATTCAAACTAAGACTTAGGCTTTCACACTGAGAAGGTATAATCCTTCAACTTCTATGCATTTTCAGAGCGGCAACTGGAGGACTGCAGAACTAGTAAACCTGCTACTTCCCATAAACTTATGCATTAAGTTGAAACAGTTAAGAGACTCTTGAGTTTTTGTATGACTAAAAGAAAAAAAATAAGTCAGACACCAAGCCAGATACTGGATATCAAATTATAAAAATGGCATGAAAATCAAATTGTAACTAATGTTGTGAACCAAACTGAGATCAATGATAAATGAGAAAAGTATATGTCATACATATAAGACAGAAGATTAACACCCTTGGTTAGTAATCATTTTTCCTACAATAAATAAACAAATAAAATTTCTATTTTTAATGTGAATCTCAAAATTCTCCAAGCCAGACTTCAGTAATACGTGAACCGTGAACTTCCAGATATTCAAGCTAGTTTTAGGAAAGGCAGAGGAACCAGAGATCAAATTGCCAACATCTGCTGAATCACTGAAAAAGCAAGAGAGCTCCAGAAAAACATCTGTTACTAATTTATTGACTATGCCAAAACCTTTGACTTTGTGGATCACAATAAACTGTGGAAAATTCTGAAGGAGATGGAAATATCAGACCACCTGAGCTGCCTCTTGAGAAACCTATATGCAGGTCAGGAAGCGACAGTTATAACTGGACATGAACAACAGACTGGTTCCAAATAGGAAAAGGAGTATGTCATGCCTATATATTATTTAACTTATATGCAGAATACATCATGAGAAACACTGGGCTAGATGAAGCACAAGCTGGAAACAAAATTACTGGAAGAAATATCAATAACCTCAGATATTCAGGCGACACCACCCTTATGGTAGAATGTGAAGAACTAGAGTCTCGAAAGTGAAAAAGAAGAGTGAAGAAGCTGGCTTAAAGCTCAACATTCAGAAAACGAAGATCATGGCATCCGGTCCCATCAATTCATGGCAAATAGATGGGGTAACAGTGGAAACAATATCAGACATTATTTTGGGGGGCTCCAAAATCACTGCAGATGGTGACTGCAGCCATGAAATTAAAAGACACTTACTTCTTGGAAAAAGAGTTATGACCAACCTAGATAGCATATTCAAAAGCAGACACACTACTTTTGCAACAAAGGTCCATCTAGTCAAGGCTATTGTTTTTCCAGTGGTCATGTATGGATATGAAAATTGGACTATAAAGGAAGTTGAGTGCTAAAGAATTGATGCTTCTGGACTGTGGTGTTGGAGAAGACTCTTGAGAGTCCCTTGGACTGCAAGGAGATCCAACCAGTCCATCCTAAAGCAGATAGTCCTGGGTGTTCATTGGAAGGACTAATGTTGAAGCTGAAACTCCAAAACTCTGGCCACCTGATATGAAGAACTGACTCACTGGAAAAAACCCTGATGCTAGAAAAGATTGAAGGCAAGAGAAAAAGGGGACCACAGAGGATAAGATGGTTGGATGGCATCACCGATTCAATGGACATGAGTTTGAGCAAGCTCCAGGAGTTGGTGATGGACAGGGAGGCCTGGCGTGCTGCAGTTCATGGAGTCACAAAGAGCTGGACATGACTGAGAGACTTAACTAAACTGAACTGAACTGAACTGAACTAAACATATGGGAAAAATGGGCACTTTTTTTCAATGCTGGAGAACCTACAAACACAGAGCCCCTTTTTCTCCAGTTACGTATACATATTCTTTGATCACAGGCATTTCTAGGCATTTTCCTAGGAAATAATAGAGAAATTATGAAAATTATATAAGCACAGATGTACCTTAAAGGTCTGTATAACAATAAAAGGGTAATCTTCTTTTTAAGGTACTATGATCTTAATGTACATCAGTAGAGAACAATACACAGGTAAAGTATGCTATACCTATACAATGAACAGCATGTTGGTTTTAAAACGGGTGGATTAGACTTCTGATTGATACTGAAAGATGTATTACATAACAAGCAAAATATGTAAAGATATGTGTAACTACATGTGTAACTATCTTTGTACTCAGACATTTGCATTCAACTTTTTGTAACAAAGGCTCTCTATGAGTATGAGGTTATTTATTGATGCTATTTTGCTTCTTATCTTCTTGTTTGAATTAGTTGTTCTTTTGCATAGAAAATGAATCAACAAAAGCAGTGAAAAATACTTTGCTTAAAATTTTTTTATACAGGTTTCATGAGAGGGAGTTTCAAAAGGGAGGGGATATATGTATACCTATAGCTGATTCATGTTGAGGTTTGAAAGAAAACAGCAGAATTCTGTAAAGCAATTATCCTTCAATAAAAAATAATTTTTAAAAGTAAAAAAATGTTACACAGGTTTTAAAAATACCATATATTATTTAAAGATACCATATACATTAAACAGAAAGACATGATTATTATTAATTAGTAACTAAATAAGAAAACCCCAATAGGAGAAAATAAATATGTCCTACGTTAGTAATTTAAATAAGCAATAAACACATTAAAAACATTTAATGAAACAAATTATATAATAATTCTTTCATTTAACAGATGAGGAAAATGGAACAAAAAGATTAAATCCAATATATAAATAAACGCAAAGAATCACCTGCAGGACTCTGCATTAGACTTCACAACCTATGTCACACTGACAACTGAAACAAAGGCAAGTTCTCACCTTTAAATGATTTCTCTTGGCTTGCCCTTATATTTACTTTTTTGAAAAAATAATGTGGCATATCTTCCCTTCTCTGAAAACTAGAACTCCAGACTTCATTCATGCAGAAGTCTTAAATTTATAGCAAAATTAAGGGGAAAATACAGAATTCCCTCTCACACACCCTTTACTCCATAAATGTATATCATCCTATCAGAGATGTACATATTTTTATAAAGAAAAATCTGTATTAATAAAGTTTTTATCATTTCAAGTAAAATAACTGAATACACTTCAAGTTTTTAAATCAGTGCTGACCTCTCTAACTCCAACAGCTTCTCTTCTTTTAACTGTTTTTCAATAATAGCAGGATCCTCCTCTTCTTTTTGTGACAGTCCTGAAGGAATTTAAATGTATATTAAACTGAATACGAATAATAATATGGTCAAAGATGCAGGAAAATCTTTAAACATGAAAATTTTTAATGTTTACAATAATGGCACACACCAGTCTTTCTAAACTTGCTAATAATAAAGGCTTTAGAGAGCAAAGTTTTGGACAACTGAAGCATCAGAAAATTAATGTAAATAGTGGCTAACACACTGTATTTTTTTTTTAATCCATGGTTCAGAATACTCATAAAGGTGTTGGGAGAATGGGATGGAACACAGACATTCACAAAAGAAAGCAACTAAAATATTCAGAAATCATTTTTTAAACACTCGCTACAAAAACGTATTTAGATAAACAACCAAAAGCACTGGAAGAAGTTATTAGGCACAGGATGTTTATATTATCCTAATGCCATGAAATTAAAAGACGCTTACTCCTTGGAAGGAAAGTTATGACCAACCTAGATAGCATATTCAAAAGCAGAGACATTACTTTGCCAACAAAGGCTATGGTTTTTCAAGTGGTCATGTATGGATATCAGAGTTAGACTGTGAAGAAAGCTGAGCACCGAACAATTGATGCTTTTGAACTATGGTGTTGGAGAAGACTTTTGAGAGTCCCTTAGACTGCAAGGAGATCCAACCAGTCTATTCTAAAGGAAATCAGTCCTGGTTGCTCACTGGAAGGACTGATGTTAAAGCTGAAACTCCAGTCCTTTGGCCACCTCATGCGAAGTGTTGACTCACTGGAAAAGACCCTGATGCTGGGAGGGATTGGGGGCAGGATGAGAAGGGGATGACAGAGGATGAGACGGCTGGATGGCATCACCAACTCGATGGACGTGAGTTTAAGTAAACTCCAGGAGTTGGTGATGGACAGGGAGGCCTGGTGTGCTGCGATTCATGGGATCGCGAAGAGCTGGACACAACTGAGCGACTGAACTGAACTAATACCATCTTATATCATCCCAGGGACAAGTATTTAACTTAAAGGGGAAAAATGTACTGTTACATTGGCGCAATGTAACAAGCAACACCTCTGTGTTATACATGAATTTACAAAGAGATATAAGTATCTAGACCACAGGATTTCATCTGTAGCTCCCCTCTTCTGCTTGCTCATTCATATCTCACACATCAACTAAAAAGTCGACTGTAAGTCCAGAGTCTCATGTAACTATCTGCAAATTTAAGAATGTTGCATGCCATTCCAATAAACAATGAATGTTGCTCACCGTCTAATCAGTGGCTACTGCAGCTGCCCCCACAGTCAACAATATTTTAGTTGACAACTGAAGAACATCACTGGCCACCTGCTTCTATGAGGACTGCATCACTACCCACTTCAATTACTGAGTTTCAACACTCATGGAAGACTTTAGGATGCAAAGCAGAAATAACAGGTATGGTTTTTCTAGTAGTCACATAATGATGTGAGAGTTGGACCACAAAGAAGCTGAGCAATGAGAAACTGATGCTTTTGAACTGAGGAGCTGGATTAGACTATTGAGAACATTTCACTGGCAAGGAGGTCAAACCAGTCAGACCTAAAGGAAATCAACTGAGAATATCCATTGGAAGGACTGGTGCTGAAGATAAATCTGCAATACTTTGGCCTCCAGATGGGAAAGAGCCGACTCACTGGAAAAGACCCTGATGCTGGGAAAGACTGAAGGTAAAAGGGCCGGAAAATGAAATGGTTAGATGGAAACAACACCTTTATGGACATTAGTTTCAGCACAACCTGGGAGACAGCAAAGGACAGGGCAGCCTAGTATATGGCACTCCATGGGGTCACAGTCAGACACAACTTACTGACTAAATGAAACAAATGTTGTGGGGACAAGGGTGAGTGAACAAGTTTTCAGATGGCTAGATGTTTTCAGGAGAAGATTTTATGAGCCCAATTCTTCTGTCTTCTCATATCTAAAGACCAGAATCTGGGGATTCCCTGGTAGTTCAGACAGTAAAGAATGTGTCTGCAACGCAGGAGACCCAGGTTCCATCTCTGGCTCAGGAAGTGCCACTGAAGAAGGAAATGGAAACCCGCTCCAGTATCCTTGCCTGGAGAATTCCACAGACAGCAGAGCCTGGAAGGCTACAGTCCATGGGATAACGAAGAGTCAGACATGACTGAGTCTAACATTTTCACTTTTCACTGTCCAATGGGGAGAACACAAAGGATCTGGCCTAATCTTTTAAGCAGACTATTATGTATCCAGTATCTCAAGAGAATCTTAGAACTAATCTATAGATTGAGAGTAAGGCCAAGAAATATTATCCAAACAGTGGAAGAATGATCCTGAGGGCATTTTATAAATTATGGGAGCTGCCCTTTCATCACAAGCCCAATGTGTTTGGCCAGAAGGATTTAACTGTATCAAAGGAGGCTCTTCAGTGAAAAGATTCTGCTAAAGCAACAGCACGACCTGAACACAGTTTCTTCTGAGCCCAATTTCTTGCATCTTGTCATACTGAAGAGGCAAAGTAAAAATTTTACATAACATCCTGCTCGTTCTGCCTCTATAACTCAGCTTGCTCCTTGCTAAGTCTGGATCATGTAGGTCACACAGTCTCAGAAAATGGGGACTTCATGGAGAATACTAGAAACTGGAGCTTATCTCACTCAGCCTTGTCCTGTTCTTTGCAATTGTCCAGCCCCTGCAAAGCTGCTTAATCATGTCTATCCAAGTCAGACATCCCCCTCCTCATCTTGATAGCTGTTCCCGTGCATGCAAAACCCCTTAGTTTAAACCAGCCTATTAACAGCTAGTGTTGCCCACCACAGTCTGTCTATAAAAACTCTATAACACCTTTGTTCAGGGCTCAGAGCTTAGAGTGTTAACTCCTCTGGGCCGGCCAGCATAATAAACCTGAATTCTTCAACTCTCTGCGCGTGGTGCTTGGGTTTCTTGATTATTGGTTTCTGCAACAATATCTAATGAGTATCTGCTCCTCATGACTAGTTGTAAACTTCTATCAAAATGGATGTCCCCTTCACTAAAGTCATATACCCTCCCTCTGTAGAGCAGTTCCGTGGAGAGATCTTCTGAGAAGAGTGTCTCCCAGAGTACAGTACTTATTTGCCCCAAATAAGACTGAACTCATTGCTGTCCTACTGTCTTTCTTTCCCCAGTTGATGTCCCAAATTCTTGCATATTCCCAAACACAGAAAAGCACTAAAATGATTAACTTTAGACATCCACTTTCATAAATTTTTGTAATTTAGACATCTGCTTCTTTGCAACCCTGTGGACTACACATGGACTACCAGTCCATGGAATTCTCCAGGCCAGAATACTGGAGTGGGTAGCCATTCCCTACTCCAGGGAAATCTTCCCAACCCAAGGATCAAACCCAGGTATCCCACATTGAAGGCGGATTCTTTACCAGCTGAGCCATCAGGGAAGCCCAAGAATACTGGAGTGGGTAGCCTATCCCTTCTCCAGTGGATCTTCCAGACCCAAAGATCAAACCCAGGTATCCCGCATTGAAGGTGGATTCTTTACCAGCTGAGCCAACAGGGAAGCCCAAAAATACTGGAGTGGGTAGCCTAACCCTTCTCCAGTGGATCTTCCCAGCCCAGGGATCGAACTGGAGTCTCCTGTATTGCAGACAAATTCTTTACCAGCTGAGCTACCAAGGAAGAGCTCCTATTATTAAAAACAACATTTTGAATTTTAACTGTATTTTTCTTTCTTCCCAGAGAAAACTCTACATATTCTGTATTCTTCCTTAGCTCACTTTCTTCAACGAGATCTAAGATATTGTATTCTAGGTTACAATCCTCAGTAAGGTCATCCGATAAAACTTAACTGCAAACTTTTAGGTCGTATGCTTTCTTCACTTGACATATCTAAGTTAGTTATGGCTAAGTCACAAGGTACGAGTCATTTAATGCATATTCCTCTCCAGTTATAAATCTATGATACCAAACAAGTCATGTACTTCTGAAATACAATGGTGGGACAGGTACAAGTTCCACATTCCAGTTACAAAAGAGAAGTTAGAGGTAACAGTTCAGTTCAGTCACTCAATCGTGTCCAACTCTGCAATCCCACGGATTACACCACAAAAGGCTTCCCTGTTTATCATCAACTCCCAGACTCTGATCAGACTCAAGTATATTGAGATGGTGGTGCTATCCAACTATCTCATCCTCTGTCATCCACTTATCCTCCTGCCTTTAATGTTGCCCAGCATCAGGGTCTTTTCCAGTGAGTCAGTTCACATCAGGTGGCCAAAGTATTGGAGTTTCAGCTTCAGTATCAGTCTTTCCAATGAATATTCAGGACTGATTTCCTTTAGGATTGATTGGTTTGATCTCCTTGCAGTCCAAGTGACTCTCAAGAGTCTTCTCCAACACCACAGTTCAAAAGCATGACTTCTTCGGTGCTCAGTTTTCTTTATGGTCCAACTCTCACATACATACATGACTATTGGAAAAAGATGGACTATTGTCAGGAAAGTAATATGCTTTTTCATATGCTGTCTAGGCTGGTCACAGCTTTTCTTCCAAGGAGTAAGCATCTTTTAATCTCATAACTGCACTCACCATCTGCAGTGATCTTGGAGCCCCCCAAAATAAAGTCTCTCACTGTTTCCATTCTTTCCCTATCTGCCATGAACTGATTGGACCAGATGCCATGATCATTTTCTGAATGTTGAGCTTTAAGCTAACTTTTTCACTCTCCTCTTTCATTTTCATCAAGAGGCTGTTTAGTTCCTCTTCACTTTCTGCCGTAAGTGTGATATCACCTGCATATCTGAGGTTATTGATATTTCTCCTGTCAATCTTGACTTCAGTTCGGGTTTCATAAAGCCCAGCATTTCCCATGATGTATTCTGCATATAAGTTAAATAAGCAGGGTGACAATATACAGCCTTGATGCACTCCTTTCCCAATTTTGAACAGTCCATTGTTCCACGTCCAGCTCTGTTTAGATTTCTCATGAGGCAGGTAAGGCGGTCTGGTATCCCCATATCTTTAAGAATTTTGCAGTTTGCTGTGATCTAGAAAGACAAAGGTTTTGGTATAGTCAATAAAGCAGAAATAGATGTTTTTCTGGAACTCTCCTGCTTTTTCTACAATCCAACAGATGTTGGCAATTCGATCTCTGGTTCCTCTGCCTTTTCTAAATCCAGCTTCAGTGGCTGGAAGTTGTTCGTTCACATACTGTTGAAGCCTGGCTTGGAAAATTTTAACCATTACTTTGCTAGCATGTGAGATGAGTGCAACTGGGTTGTAATTTGAACATTCTTGGTACTGCCTTTCTCCTTTCTTAGGAATGAAAACTGACCTCTTCCAGTCCTGTGGCCACTGCTGAGTTTTCCAAATTTGTTGGCATATTGAATACAGCACTTTAACAGCATCATCTTTAGGACTTGAAATAGCTCAGCTGGAATTCTATCATCTCCATTAACTCTGTTCGTAGTGATGCTTCCTAAGGCCCCCTTGATTTCACATTCCAGGATGTATGGCTCTAGGTGAGTGATCACACCACTGTGATTATCTGGGTAGTGAACATCTTTTCTGTATAGTTCTTCTGTGTATTGTTGCCACCTCTTCTTAGTATCTTCTGCTTCTGTTAGGTCCATAAGATTTGTGCCCTTAATTGTGCCCATCTAGGCATGAAATGTTCCCTTGGTATCTCACACTTTCCTGAAGAGATCTCTAGAGATCTCTTTCCCATTCTATTGTTTTTCTCTATTTCTTTGTATTGACCCACTGAGGAAGACTTTCTTATCTCTCCCTGCTATTTTCTGGAACTCTGCATTCAGATGGTTATATCTTTCCTTTTTTCCTTTGCCTTTAGCTTCTTTTCTTTTCTCAGATATTTGTAAGGCCTCCTCAGACAATCATTTTGCCTTTTTGCATTTCTTCTTTCTTGGGGATGGTCTTGATCACTGCCTCCTCTACAATATCATGAACCTCTGTCCATAGTTCTTCAGGTACTGTCTATCAGATCTAACCCCTTGAATCTATCTGTTGCTTCCACTTGATAATTGTAAGGGGTTTGATCTAGGTAATACTTGAATGGTCCAGTGGTTTTCCCTACTTTTTCAATTTAAGTCTGAATTCTGTAATAAGGAATTCATGATCTGAGCCACAGTCAGCTTCTGGTCTTGTTTTTTCTAACTGTATAAAGTTTCTCCACTTTGAGCTGCAAAGAATATAATCAATCTGATTTCGATATTGACCATCTGGGGACATCCATGCGTACGATCGTCCCCTTTTGTGGGAAAAGGGTGCCTTCTATGACTAGTGCTTTCTCTTGCCAAAACTCTATTAGCCTTTGCTTGCTTCATGTTTTACTCCAAGGCCAAACTTGCCTGTTACTCCAAGTATCTCTTGAATTCCTATTTTTGCATTCCAGTCTCCTGTGATGAAAAGGACATCTTTTTTGTGTGTTAGTTCTAGAAAGTCTTGCAGGTCATCATAGAACCGTTCAGCTTGTTTGTCATTAGTGGGTGGGGCACAGACTGTGATTGGGTTACTGTGATACCAAATGGTTTGCCTTGGAAATAGAGATCATTCAGTCATTTTTGAGACTGCACCCAAGTACTGCATTTCAGACTCTCTTGTTGACTATGAGGGCTAACTCACTTCTTAACAAGTCTGTAACAAACCGAAAATTTTTCAGGCCCAGATTCCTCACAGTGAAGGCACATGGCTCTTGATGACCCTATCTCCATGACTTTGCCTGGTACAGCTCTTATTAAAGCTCTTGGATTTGCTATCCTATGTCTTCTGGGATGAAATCATATATGTGTGTACTGGTTTGGGCTTACGGGTCCACCACCATGAATTTGTGTACTACTGCCTTAGCAGGATCTCTTTGCTGAACAGCCTTCTTTGATACAGTTATATCCTTCACACCTTACACACTGGGTTTGTGATCAAAGGGCCACTCCCATAATAAACAAAATGCCCTCAGGTTCATTCTTCCACTGTTTCAGAGAATAGTTCCTGGTTTTAGTCTAGACTTAATCTCCCATTTTTTGATGAATAGCTCTTGGATTCTGGAGGCATCTCAGTTGAGATGCTGGGGGCAAAATAATCTCATAATATTACATCACCTCTTTTGTGATCTCTCAATTGTCCCAGACAATAGGGCCTTGTTTATGACGGTTGACCAGTCCCACAACTGCCTTCATGAACAGTTTCAAGCTACTGCTCAGATGGTGATTCACACCAATCTTCTTATCAATGCCAGCCAAACTCTCAGGTTCCCTCTCAAACACATTTTATTTCTTTTAATATGGTTAGGCTGAGAACTTTCAAATTTTAACTTGTCATTTCTTTTTGAATAACAATCCCACCAAATCCCATCAAATCATTTCTTTTTTAAAGGATACGAGGCCACCATCACTGCACTACAAAACATGCCAGAAAAAAAAAGAAACTTACAGGCAATATATATCACTGATTAACATAGATGCAAAAATCCTCAACAAAATTCTAGCAGAGAGAATCTGACACCACCATCAAAGAATCATACACCACAACCAACTGAGATTTATCCCAGGAATGTAAGAACCTTCAATATATGCAAATCAGTCAATGTGATACACCACACAAATAAATTAAAGAATAAAACCCAGAAGACCAGCTCAATAGATGCAGAAAAAACTTCGGACATAATCCTACTTCCATTTATGACAGAAACTCTCCAGAAAGTAGGCACAGAAAGAAACTATGCCAACATAATAAAAAGCCATGTACAACAAACCCACAGCAAACATTACTCTCAACTGAGAAAAAGTGAAAGCATTTTCTCTAAGATCAGGAATAAGAGGTACATGCAAGATGACAGTGAGAGAAGGCACAGAGTCCGTGTCTCCCCATGCCTAGGATGGCTTCCAGGTGCTGGTGGGGGACCTCCTGAGGACAGGCTGATGGGTGGAGCCCCAGAGGAAACCAGGTACCAGACAGAGGAGTGTGGAGAAAGGTCAACACCTAGGGACCATCAATTGAGGGTCTGTTGTAGAGGAAAGGAGTTTTGATGCCTTTGTGCTGGGAGCAGCAGTACTTGCTCCATCAGGAAGGGGAGGGATCTATGAGGAGATAGAAAGATCCACTAGGGAACCCCCTGGGGTTCTGCCTTCACTTGATCCTGGGGAGTTTTCTGGGCCCCAGGGCCCCTGGGCCTCGGTTCTCTGGGGCCTCTCCTCCCTCGGATGGAGTCTGCTTCCCTCTGGGGCACCCTAGCTCTTCAAGGATCCCTCTGAGAGGGCCTTGTGGATGAGAGAAGGAGGGAAGGCTCCTGCTGGCATAGAAAGAGACCAGCTGGGCTTTAGGAGGCACCCAAACACTGCACACTGCCTACTGTCCCCTTCTTATCCCCACTCGGCCCTGGGGATCGTCCTAAGGTGCCCAGGCCAAGCCCTCCATCCTTAAGGAACACTTCCTACCTTTGGAACCCCCTCCACCCTCCAAGGCACCCATCTAAGCCCCCATTCCCTGCTCCTCCCTCCAAGTTGAGGCCTCTGTCATCCCAAAGCCAGCTTCTAACCTCCAGGGTTCTCCTACACTCTCTCATTTCCTCCTCCCTCCAGGGTCCACATCCTATACATGGCTCCTCACGCCTCCATGGGCTCTGACCTCTGGACCTGGCTCTCTGGGATTCAGGAGCCCCCTCTACCTTCTCTTCTCCTTCCACGGGCCCCTTCTACCCTCCAGCAACTCCCCTTGCCCTCCTCTGTCCTCCAGAGCCACCTCCGAGGGCACCTCAGCCTATGCAGGTGCTACAGATGCAAGAGGGAGGGGAGACAGAGCAGGGCTGTCCAGGGAGGAGTTCCTCCAGGTGTGGAGGAGCAGGGAATCCTTCTGGTGTTCTTCCATCCAGGGCCCAAGGGAGCTTCCTGGGGGCCTGGCTTTATCCTCATACCCCAAAGCCGGAGACACTGCAGAGACCCTCTTAGCTGGGTGGAGCATGGCTCGCCCCCACCCCCACCCAGGACCCTCTCTGAAGGCTTGCGTCCTGGGTCAGAAACCCACCCCTACCTAAACACTCCTAGCACCTAAGTCATTCCCCACCTAAATCCCACCCTTCACAGCCTAATTTTTTCAGCCTTTTGGTGTTTGGGGTTTCTTTCGGAGTTTTTACTACTGGTGGAGTTCCATTTTCCCTCCAGAAGTTGCTTCATACATAGTCTTATTTTTTGTACTATTTCTGTTAGTTTTCTAAAATTATTCGATTATTTTTAAATCTTCATTATTATTCTGCTTCCTGGTAAAGAATCTGCCTGCAATGCAGGAGACCCCAGTTCAAACCCTGGGATGGGAAGATCCCTGGAGATGGGACTGGCTACCCATTCCAATATTCCTGGCCTTCCTTAGTGGCTCAGCTGGTAAAGAATCCAAATCAATGCGGGAGACCTGGGTTCAATCCCTGGGTTGGGAAGATCCCCCAGAGAATACCCACTCCAGTGTTCTGACCTGGAGAATTCCATGGACTGTATAGTTCATTCGGTCACAAAGAGTCAGACACAATTGAGCAACTTTCACTCATTTTTATTTTTAATTCATATATATATTTTTTTCTCTCTCTTTGCTGTTAAGTCTGGTGTTACCCTTCAAGGGTTATCTTTTATTCACTTACTATAGCTGTTCTGCCTTTTTTTTTTTTTTTTCCCCTGTATCTTCAATGTTCTCTCTTTTTTTTTTCTTTTTCTGCATCCCATGGCTCATAGGATCTGGCTTCACATGCTACAGACCTGGCCCAAGCCCCTGAGGTAGGAGTGCTGAGTCTGAAATGCTGGAAAACAAAAAACCTCAGACCTCAAGGAATATTAACAGAAGTAAGCTCTCCCAGAAGTCCACGTGTGAACACCAAGACCCAGCTCTAACCAACAGTCTATAAACTCCACTGCTGGAAACCTCAGGCCAAACGACTAGTAAGACAGTTTGTTCAGTAAACTGAACATAGTCCCTCCCATCTAAAAAACAAGAAATAACAAAAAATAAGTTAAAGATGAAGATGCAAGATAAACATCTATCAAGAAAAAGACAAGGGTGCCCAATCTCACTACTATTATTCAACATAGTTTTGAAAGTCCTAGTCACAGCAATCAGAAGAAACAGAAATAAAAGCAATCTAGACTAGAAAAGAAGTAAAATGTTCACTGTTTGCACATGACATAATACTATACATAGAAAAGCCTAAAGATGCCATTAGGAAATTACTAGATCTAATCAATGAATATAGTAAATTCACACAATAAAAAACACACAGAAATGCCTTGCCTTCCAATACACCAACAATGAAAACTGGAAAGAGAAATTAACGAAATCATCCTGCAACAAAAAGAATACAATGCATAGGAATAAATCTACTTCAGAGCCAAAAAGCCCTTAGGCATAAAACTGTAAGACACTGATGAAAGAAATAAAAAAACAATATAAACAGAGGGACAGATATACCATGTTCTTGGATTGGAAGAATCAGTATTATGAAAATGACTCTACTGTCCAAGGCAACCTACAGATTCAACACAAAACCTATCAAGCTACCAACGGTAGTTTTCATAGAACCAGAACAAAAAAATTTTACAATCCGTATGGAAAAACAAAAGATCCCAAATAGCCAAAGCTATCTTGAGAAAGAATGGAGCTGGAGGAAATGGAGCTGAAGTAACAGACTTCAGACTATAAAGCTAGAGTTATCAAGACAGTCTGGTACTGGCACAAAAACAGAAATAGGCCAATAAAACATGATAGAGAGTTCAGAGGTAAACCCACACATCTATGAGCACCTTATCTTTGACAAAAAAGGCAAGAATATACAATGGAGAAAAGACAGCTGTTTTAATAACTGTTATTGAGGAAACTAGACAGCTATATGTTAAAGAATGAACTAAAACAATTTCTAATAGCATACACAAAAATAAACTCAAAATGGATTAAAAATCTCAATTTAAGGTCAGATACTATAAAATGCTCAGAGTAAAACATAAGCAGCACACTCCCTAACATAAATTTTGGCAAGTCCTCTATGACCCACTTCCTAGTGTAAAAGAATGAAAACAAACAAACAAAAAACATAAGTAGGACCTATTAAACTTAAAGCTTTGCACAGCAGAGGATACTATAAACAAAGTGAAAACTGTGAGAATGAGAGAAAATAATTGAAAATGAATCAATTGACAAAGGATTAATCTCCAAAATACATAAGAAGCTCATGTAGATAAATATCAGGAAAACAAGACAGCTCAATCAAAAAGCGGTCAAAACACTTAAGCAGACATCTCTCCAAAGAAAATAGAGATGGCCAACAAACATATGAAAAAATGTTCAACATCATTAATTATCAGAAAAACGCAAATCAAATTCACAATGAGGTATCATCTCACTCTGGTTAGAATGACCATCATCAAAAAGTCTACAAATAAATGCTGGCGAGGACATGGAGAAAGGGGAACTCTCTTGCACTATTAGTGGGAATGTAAACTGATACAGTCAGTATGGAGATACCTTAAAAAATGAGCAATAAAACTGCCACAGTTCACTTCAGTCACGTAGTCATGTCCAACTCTTTGTGACCCCACTAATCGCAGCATACCAGGCCTCCCTGTCCATCACCAACTCCTGGAGTTCACTCAGACTCACATCCATCTAGTCAATGATGCCATCCAATCATCTCATCCTCTGTCATCCCCTTGTCCTCCTGCTTCCAATCCCTCCCAGCATCAGAGTCTTTTCCAAGGAGTCAACTCTTCGCATGAGGTGGACAAAGTACTGGAGTTTAAGCTTTAGCGTCATTCCCTCCAAAGAAATCCCAGAGCGGATCTCCTTCGGAATGGACTGGGTGGATCTCCCTGCAGTCCAAGGGACTCTCAAGAGTCTTCTCCAACACCACAGTTCAAAAGCATCAACTCTTTGGTGCTCAGCTTTCTTCACAGTCCAACTCTTACATCCATACATGACCACTGGAAAAACCATAGCCTTGACTAGACGGACCTTTGTTGGCAAATGTCTCTGCTTTTCAATATGTTATCTAGGTAGGTCATAACTTTCCTTTCAAGGAGTAAGCGTCTTTTAATTTCATGGCTGCAGTCACTACCTGCAGTGATTTTGGAGCCCCCCAAAATAAAGTCTGACACTGTTTCCACTGTATCCCCATCTATTTCCCATGAACTGATGGGACCAGATGCCATGGTTTCATTTTCTGAATGTTGAGCTTTAAGCCAACTTCTTCACTCTCCTCTTTCACTTTCATCAAGAAGCTTTTTAGTTCCTCTTCACTTTCTACCATAAGGGTGGTATCTGCCACATGACCCAGCAATATCACTACTAGGCATATATCCTGAGAAAATCACAATTCTAAAAGACACAGGTACCCCAATGTTCACTGCAGCACTATCCACAACAGCCAGGACATGGAAGCAACCTAAATGTCCATCAGCAGAGGAATGAATAAATAAGATGTGGTCCATATATACAATGGAACATTACTCAGACATAAAGAAGAATGAATTTCAGTCAGTTCCAGTGAGGATATGAACCTAGAGCCTCTTACACAGAGTGAAGTAAGTCTTAAAAAAATAATTATTTACTAACACATATTTGTGAACTCTAGGAAAATGGTACTGATGAACCTATCTCATGGAAGGAAGGGAGATGCTGACATACATAAATGAGAATGGACTTGTGCACACCATGGGGAAAGGAGAAAGTGGGATGAACAGAGATATCATTAATAACATCACTATTATTTTCACTCTCCTCTTTCACTTTCATCAAGAGGCTTTTTAGTTCCTCTTCACTTTCTGCCATAAGGGTGGTGTCATCTGCATATCTGAGGTTATTGATATTTCTCCTGGCAATCTTGATTCCAGCTTGTGCTTCATCCAGCCCAGCGTTTCTCACGATGTAGTCTGCATATAAGTGAAATAAGCAAGGACAATATACAGCCTTGACATGCTCCTTTCCTGATTTGGAACCAATATGTTGTTCCATGTCCAGTTCTAACTGTTGCTTCCTGACCTGCACATAGCTTTTTCAAGAGGCAGGTCAGGTCGTCTGGTATTACTATCTATTTCAGAATTGTCAACAGTTTATTGTGATCCACAGAAATAGATGTTTTTCTGGAACTCTCTTGCTTTTTCCATGATCCAGCAGATGCTGGCAAGTTGACCTCTGGTTCCTCTGCCTTTTCTAAAACCAGCTTGAACATCTGGAATTTCACGGTTCACGTTATTGCTGAAGCCTGGCTTGGACAATTTTGAGCATCACTTTACTAGCGTGTGAGATGAGTGCAATTGTGCGGCAGTTTGAGCATTCTTTGGCATTGTCTTTCTTTGGGATTGGAATGAAAACTGACTTTTTCCAGTCCTGTGGCCACTGCTGAGTTTTCCAAATTTGCTGGCATATTGAGTGCAGCACTTTCACAGCATCATCTTTCAGGATTTGAAACTGCTCAACTGGAATTCCATCACCTCCACTAGCTTTGTTCGTAGTGATGCTTTCTAAGGCCCACTTGACTTCACATTCTAGGATGTCTGGCTCTAGGTGAGTGATTACACAATTATGATCATCTTGGTCATGAAGATCTTTTTTTGTACAATTTTTCTGTGTATTCTTGCCACCTCTTCTTAATATCTTCTGCTTCTGTTAGGTCCCTACCATTTCTGTCCTTTATCAAGCCCATCTTTGCATGAAATGTTCCCTTGGTATCTCTAATTTTCTTGAAGAGATCTCTAGTCTTTCCCATTCTGTTGTTTGCCTCTATTTCTTTGCACTGATTGCTGAGGAAGGCTTTCTTGTCTCTTCTTGCTATTCTCTAGAACTCTGGATTCAGATGCTTATATCTTTCCTTTTCTCCTTGGCTTTTCGCTTCTCTTCTTTTCACAGCTATTTGTAAGGCCTCCCCAGACAGCCCTTTTGCTTTTTCGCATTTCTTTTCCATGGGGATGGTCTTGATCCCTGTCTCCTGTACAATGTCACAAACCTCATTCCATAGTTCATCAGGCACTCTATCTATCAGATCTAGTCCCTTAAATCTATACCCCGCGTCCAAGATTAGGGGCAGCGCCCGAGAGGAGCTACCCTGCGTCCAAGGTCAGGTGCCATGAGTGCCAGGCTGCCATGGCGCAGAAGCGGCCAAGAGGAGCTACCCCCCAGCCTGAGGTCAGGGACAGAGGCCAGGAGGAGCTACCCCACTTCCGAGGTCATGGGTGGTGGCCGAGAGGAGCTACCTCGCGTCCGAGATCAGGCGTGGTGGCCATGAGTGCCAGGCTGTGACAGCGCAGAAGCAGCCGGGAGGAGCTACCCCAAGTCCAAAGCCAGGGGCAGTGGCCAGGAAGAGCTACTGGACACCGAGGCCAGGGGTGGTGGCCGAGAGGAGCAACCCCACATCCAAGGAGCAGTGGCTGCTGGCGCAGGAGGGCCGAGAGGAGTTACTCCACATTCAAGATCAGGAGGGACGGCAGTGAGGAGATACCCCTTGTCCAAGGTAAGGAACAGGGGCTGCGCTTTGCTGGAGCAGCCGTGAAGATATACCCCATGACCAAGGTAAAAGAAACCCAAGTAAGATGGTAGGTGTTGCAAGAGGGCATCAGAGGGCAGACACACTGAAACCATAATCACAGAAAACTAATCAATCTAATCACAACCAGTCCATTCTGAAGATTAGTTCAGTTCAGTTCAGTCGCTCAGTCGTGTCCAACTGTTTGCGACCCCATGAATCGTAGCACGCCAGGCTTCCCTGTTCATCACCATCTCTTGGAGTTCACTCAGACTCACGTCCATCGAGTCCGTGATGCTATCCAGCCATCTCATCCTCAGGGATTTCTTTGGAGGGAATGATGCTGAAGCTGAAACTCCAGTACTTTGGCCACCTCATGCGAAGAGTTGACTCCTTGGAAAAGACTCTGATGCTGGGAGGGATTGGGGGCAGAAGGAGAAGGGGACGACAGAGGATGAGATGGCTGGATGGCATCACTGACTCAATGGACGTGAGTCTGAGTGAACTCCAGGAGTTGGAGATGGACAGGGAGGCCTGGTGTGCTGTGATTCATGGGGTTGCAAAGAGTCGGACATGACTGAATGACTGAATTGAACTGAGGTGAATCACACTAGGACCACAGCCTTGTCTAACTAAATGAAACTAAGCCATGCTATGTGGGGCCCTCCAAGATGGGTGGGTCATGGAGAGGTCTGACAAAATGTGGTCCGCTGGAGAAGGGAATGGCAAACCACTTCAGTATTCTTGCCTTGAGAACCCCACGAACAATATGAAAAGGCAGAATGATAGGATACTGAAAGAGGAACTCCCCAGGTCGGTAGGTGCCCAATATGCTATTGGAGATCAGTGGAGAAATAACTCTAGAAAAACTGAAGGGATGGAGCCAAAGCAAACACAATATCCACCTGTGGATGTGACTAGTGATAGAAGCAAGGTCCGATGCTGTAAAGAGCAATATTGCATAGGAACCTGGAATGTTAGGTCCATGAATCAAGGCAAATTGGAAGTGGTCAAATAAGAGGTGGCAAGGGTGAGCGTTGACATTCTAGGAATCAGCGAACTAAAATGGACTGGAATGGGTGAATTTAGCTCAGATGACCATTATATCTACTACTGCGGGCAGGAATCCCTGAGAAGAAATGGAGTAGCCACCATGGTCAACAAAAGAGTCCGAAATGCAGTCCTTGGATGCAGTCTCAAAAACGACAGAATGATCTCTGTTCATTTCCAAGGCAAACCACTCGATATCACAGTAATCCAAGCCTATGCCCCAACCAGTAATGCTGAAGAAGTGGAAGTTGAATGGTTCTATGAAGACCTACAAGACTTTTTAGAACTAACACCCAAAAAAGATGTTCTTTTCATTACAGGTGACTGGAATGCAAAAGTAGGAAGTCAAGAAACACCTGGAGTAACAGGCAAACTTGGCCTTGGAGTACGGAATGTAGCAGGGCAAAGGCTAAAGGAGTTTTGCCAAGAGAACGCACTGGTCATAGCAAACACCCTCTTACAACAATACAAGAGAAGACTCTACACACGGACATCACCAGATGGTCAACACCGAAATCTGACTGATTACATTCTTTGCATTCAAAGATGGAGTAGCTCTATACAGTCAGCAAAAACAAGACTGGAAGCTGACTGTGGCTCAGATCATGAACTCCTTATTGCCAAATTCAGACTTAAATTGAAGAAAGTAGGGAAAACCGCTAGAACATTCAGGTATGACCTAAATCAAATCCCTTATGATTATACCTGATGCTACCGACCCTCTAATATGTGTAGTAAGAACATACAATATTTTCTTTCTAGTATTTTGCAATAAACAGAGTAACATTAGACTAACAAACTCATAAGGCATTTTAGAACATTCCACAAGGTATCATTTTTTAAAAAACAATCAATACTAGCTGTAGTATATATATATACACGATGTATATTTTAAATGTACATCTGGTTATATACAAAGCTCAATCCTGGATAATATATACAGCTATTTGTGTATCATAAAACTGAATTCCTTTCATTTACATAAGCATAAAGTTGTTATGTTCTGTAGAAAAATGTCCATATACTTTAGAGATGCAAACTGAATTATTTAGGTGTGAAGCACCATATATCTGCAACTTATATGTCAATTATCAGGGTAAAAAAATTCTACACATGAATGTGCAAATATCTTTACACACATACATATCTGCTGCTGCTAAGTCACTTCAGTGGTGTCCAACTCTGTATGGCCCCAGAGATGGCAGCCCACCAGACTCCTCCACCCCTGGGATTCTCCAGGCAAAAATACTGGAATGGGTTGCTACTTCCTTCTCTAATACATGAAAGTGAAAAGTGAAAGTAAAGTCGCTCAGTCGTGTCTGAGTGGTTTGCAACTCCATGGACTGTAGACTACCAGGCTCCTCTATCCATGGGATTCTCCAGGCAAGAGTACTGGAGTGGGTTGCCATTTCCTTCTCCAGTATATATATATTTTCACATATTAATATATATAGAAATATACATATAGAGAGAGAGAAAAGAGAAGACAGAAATGTTCATTAGATACTGAGTTCACAGATGCTTATTGTACTATTTCTTTCCAATTTTCTGTATACTGGAATACTTTTCAAATTAAAAATATAAGAATATAATTTTTCCTATAATAAAAACTATATTCTCTTCAATTTAAAATTTAAATTTGAGAGAAAAATGCACCAAGAGATGAACACACAGGGAAAACTGAGGCCACTTAAGGAAATGGAACAGAAGCTTTCCAACATTCAAGGTTAAGAGAAAAAAAGATTTTTAACAGTGATACATGTATTATAAGTCAAAAAAAAGGCTTACCCAGTTCTATTTTAAACTGCCTTTCTAACCAAGTAAACCTTTCTATTTCAGATTTCTAAATTAAAAGAAAATAGGCCCACATATGCACACAAATGGTGGTAACTTCTGATACAATTATCAGATAGATAAATAACGTTTCTGGTAGAGGATATGATTCTGAATTACTTACAGAGGTTATTTCCACTAAGTAGACATTGCTTGCACCTGCTAATACTCAAAAATAACTGCTGACTCACTTAAACCTCTAACCCCTCCAAAACCAAGTTCACACAGTGCAAAAAAATTATTATGAACAATTCAAGTGAGGTATTTTCTCTACAAGTATAATCAAATATTTCCCAGCATACATTAGCAAGTATTTAATTGTATTATACATGTAATTCTTTCAAACAAAAACGGAATCATACTTCAGTTTTGTAACTTGCTTTTTACATTTTACCTTAATTTGTGACAAGACAGTTTATTTCATGCTATCCAAGATTAAACTAGATGCCGAAAAGATTACCTACAACTGGAAGATCAATGTTCGAGAAATTTCTAGAAATCATTAGCCAATTCACTCTTATATAACACTTTCTATATTTTAGAGAATATGTTTGCTCATTCAATGTGTACTACAATGAATGAACAGAAGTGTTTTTTATTCTATACATTCATTACATCTCTCTAGATTAAGAACTGTGAGTCAGAATATGCAGAACTAGGAGCAAAGCTGTTAACTGACAGACAACTGCTTGGTTTTGGATATGGCACTAGCTATATAAGAAAAAGAAAAGTAGTGACCTACTTATACTAAATCTGTTTACAGGAAGGAAGATTTCAAATGACTACCTACGAAAATTTGCTGTGAGTGTATTTTGTAAAGTGAAAAGGAGTAAGTAACTCCAACCTATCCTACCTACTTTTCCTGATATTTTCTTCTGCCTCTAATGGACTAATTTCAAATTAATAATATAAACAAGTCACCTGTTGTGCGTGAATATAATGATTCTTCCATGCCAAATATGCCACATATTGCTACTAGAATCACTGCCTGGGAACATCAATGGTAAACGAAATCTCTATGGCCATTTCCCAAGTGCAAAAATCCTGTTTACTTGAGGCCACAGTCTCTAGAGTCCAAGAATTGTCTTGGACAACTTAATAAGCAAGTTCTAGAAAATGGGGATGACAAACATTAAAAGCCGATACTGTTGTGTGATAGCAGTGGATCCATCTGAATTTTTAAGCATGTTGGCTAAGCAGTACTAAGTTTACTGCATTACACACACAAATTTACGGTAAAATGTTAGGATCTGCCATTTTAAGCCAAATACGTATTATTACTGGACAAATTAAGGTTCCACTATTTTTCCCAACAGAAAAGAAGTGTTCTACAACTAAAAGGCAACAATAATAAAGCACTACAAACACCACATTATCCAGTAACAGCTATCAGTACAAATATTTCTTAAGACTTTGTTCTATATAATCCCTAGTATTACATTTATGTAAACATGAATGGGCTGCGTGATTTTATTTGGTTTTAAGTATGTATGTTTACAGTCAAGTTAAGTTCCACGACTAGTTTTATGCTTGTAAATAGTTAAAGAAAAACAAGTTTCCGTTATCATTTGGCTCAATATAGGCACCTTATTCTATTCCAGTTTGAGAAAAATCTGAACAATGTCTTATTAATATACTCGACCAGTACATGGGAAAACATCGACTGAGTAGTTAACACTTACTAGCTGCTGAAATTCACAATTCTTACAGTTGTGACATCAAGTTCTTTACGAATATTTACAAACAGTAGTGATTCACCGTACCTTACTCTGTCTTATTTAAAACGTCAGTATTTTCTCTAATATGGTTATAATATAACTTAATTTCGAGAGAACCAGACCCTGCATGTCATCAGATACACACCTCTCTTTTGACACTGGGGCTTCAGTTTTGGGCCGCAGTATGGATAACAAGTTCATACAAACAAAACAAGATGAGTCCATTACCTGAGTCTCTTAGTCTAGCCAGCTCCCGGCGACGTTTCTTTCGTTTTTCCTTCTTCAAGGCGGCTCTGTATTTTTTGTGGCTGGGAAACAGAAACATACACCATCACTGGTCACACCTCCAATACGGTCTGGCGGCCCCCTTTCCACTGAGTCAAGTGCAGGAAAGTCTCTCTAGTACTCGGTAATGAAATCTTGGTTTTTATATTTCGGTTACAAAACCGTCTCGCCTATCTACCCTAAGCCATTAAGTCTCCATTCGCAGTTTTGATTCTCGCCTTCCTGAGCCCATGGACGCCAGTTAACAGTGCCAGGAAGGCGCCGGCTTGTTTGTCCCACGCTGCGTGCGCAGCCTAGGCTCTTCCTGGTTGGTTGGCTTGTTTGTTTGTTTCTTTTCAGTCACGTCTCCCAGTCAGCTTACCTCTGTGTCTTGGGAAATAGCTCCAACGTCGCCACCTCATCCATGCCTGACCGACCGCACCACTAAGCCGAGAGGCGGGCCTAACGGCGGAAACGACCATGCGCAAGCGCAGGCAAAAGCGGAAGTCTGAAGCTTTCTTCCCTTGGTTCACTTTCTGGTGAACTATTGAACGGGTCTTTCCGGAAGAACAACCGTTACTGTGCGGTTGTTTCCACACTCTGGAGTTAATATGTCTCTACTAAGCACTTCACTGATTATTTGTTCTGAGGCTATCGTGGGTGTCTTGTGGCCAACACGCGAAAATGATCTGTCGAGTGCCAGTTCACTCTTACTATGCAGTACTACTTCAGCTTCCACTTGAGCCTCAACTCCTTCCGCCGCTCCACTTATCGGCGCCTCATAAAAAGCTTCAGATTCCGTCCCCTTCGGTTCAACCCGTTACAAAAGGAACGTAATTCTTTGGGCAGGAAATGCAAACTCGGCTTGCGGTTCTGTTTATGGCCTCAGAACGAAAAATATGTACGTAATGTTATAGGCTATTGATACAGACAAACATGTTTAGGTAGTATGAGTGTCTCTGCCTGAGTAGAACAATTTTTGGTCTGAGAAAATAAAATAGAAATAAAGATTAAAAAAAAATTTAATACCTTTGACGTATAATGTGTAAAATTAAGCCGTGCAACATTTTACTAAATTACGTATTCTGAAATGATTGCAGTTGTAGCAACAAGTTAATACCTCTTCGCTTATGTAATTCGTTCTAATTAAATTGTCCCTTAGGAACTTTGATGATTGCCAATACAAAATTGTCTATATTCATTATATTGTAAACTAGATTTCTAGAACTTTTTTTAATTGTTGACAGTACCTTTAAAAAAAATCTCCTAGTTGAGTTTCGGAGGGAAAGAGTTACCCAGGTAGAGAAGATTCACAGTTGTAGGTCAGCGTAAGCCAAAACACTGCGCGCTGAAATATGTAGAATTTACCTTTCCCAGGTGAAATAGAGGTAAAGAATCCACCTGCCAATGCAGGACGTTCAAGGGATGAGGGTTCCATCCCTGGGTTGGGACAATTCCCTGGAGTAGGAAGTAGCAACCCACTCCAATATTCTTACCTGTGAAATCCCTTATACAGAGAAGGCTGGTGGTGGACAAAGTGGGACATGGGCCGCTAAGGAGTCAGGTGGGACTGAGCATACAGATTTTGGCCATTACATTTAAAATGTTATTCCAGAATGTGAGGTAACATAATAATAGATGTAGGCTGCACTGGGTTTTAGAGGAGAAACTCTCAAGTCACAATAAGATGCTTTAATTATGTTCTGTAGGCACTGAAATTGCTGGAAGATTTTAAAGAAAGACAGTGTTGTGGAGGACAGGGAAGCCTGGAGCGCTGCGGTTTATGGGGTCGCAAAGCCTCAGACAGGACTGAGAAACTGAACTACGAATAAAGTATAGCCAAGTTGAGGATATGGGAAGTTTTGAGGGCATGGAAAGCTCTGGGGCGGTCAAGGACCAAAGCTTAGTACTTCAGAGGATATCACTAGCTATCCAATGGTGCCCTTTGATCTCCACAATTTCTCATACTTGATGAGGGGTCTGGAATTCCAGTGTCTGCCCAAAGGTAAGCTTGTTAACTTCTACCAGTAAAGCTGTGTCAGCTTCTGCCTGGAGCCAGGAAGATGACCTTTGAGCGCCAGAATCTAATCGTGGGAAACAGCCTGTAGGATAAGGAACATTTCCTAGCTTTTGTGCAAGTCCTGTTTTTCTGCTGAGTGCGTGCCTGTTCTGTTGCTCAGTTATGTCTGACTCTTTGAGACCCAGTGTGTTAGGTAAAAGACGACCAGGTACACCAAAAGAATGTCTTACAGGCTTTAATGGCGAAGCACTCCCTGGGGCGGGATTCCCGGACCCAAACGGGGCAGGTCGAGGAAATCCGCACGCCCCGGCCACGTTAGAAGTTTGTTTATATAGGCACGCTGCGAGGGATGGCAGGATTTAGTGGATGGGGGTTTGAATAGGTTGCCGCTTCGCAGCGGCGAGGGCTGATAGGTCTTTCTATGCGGCTGGGGCGGGGCGGCTTTAGCGGTGAAGTGTGCTGTGATTGTTCCCCGGGACCCGGGAGCCTCTCTCCGTTAGGGACTTCCACAGGCGGGGGAGAGGAGGGGCAGCTCTCATGGCAGCCGTTGAAGTGCACTATCATTGGTCCCCGGGATCTGGGAGGATCCTTCCGTTAGGGACCGTCTCGCTGGCGGGAGGGAGAGGAGGGGCGGCCCATCATGGCCCGCGGGGTCCGACCTTACACAGTGGACTGCAGCTTGCCAGGCTCCTCTGGCCATGGGGATTCTCCAGGCAAGAATACTGGAATGGGTTGCCTCTCCCTTCTCCAGGGTATCTTCCTGACCCAGGGATTGAACCCACATCTCCTGCATTGGCTGACAGATTTTTTGCCATCGAGCCACCAAAGAAGCCCAGTCTCTGTTTCCTTTGGTCTAAAATGTTTTTAAGTGAAGGACACATGCACTTTACCATTACCAATGGTAATGTCCCTGTACCATTTGGCACTTCCCTAACAAGGTACATTTTTCCTGATCCTAGGTAATAGGAAGTTCCACTATGAGGTACTTGTACCCTCTGCCTTTTCTTGCATATCAGAGGGTACAAGTGGACATAGGGAGGTAGAGTTAGGAATCAGTCAGAGGGATCCAATTTCAGGCTATTTTCTTTATCCCACCATCAAGTTATGTAACAGCCAGACCATGTTACAATAACATTTAACTTCTTCCTTTCTCAGGCCATCTATTTTTTTTCAAATTTCCTGTTTTTAAGTATATACTTCAGAAGTTTTTTGTTTTTCTGTTTTTCTCTGGCTTAAAAGAGGAGTCTCTCATGTTGACCAACCTGCAATTAAAAAAATAGTTTTCTTAGAAATGAGTTTTGACATTCCAGAGATTTTTCCTAGGAGTCTTTAACATGTTGATTTTTAACCAGACATCCCAGGTTGAAATTAACTTTTTAAACAAAGTACTCCCTCATGTGGCAGTGCTACTGTTGTGAAGTCCAGAGTTACAAAATACACCTTGGAGGACACTCAAGACAGTGGGAGTGGTTAGTACAATAGTGTATGGCCCTTTCCAGGTGGGGATAACATCTGCTATTTCCAATCCTTTATTCATACTAAATCTGCTGGGGAGTATGGGTGTATAGTAGTACCTAAAGAAAAGGGAATTCTTGAACATAAGAGGTGATATCACAGAATACCTTCTCCAGCTGTTCCAGCTGCCCCCAAACCGCCATCCCTCCTCTGTGTAATAAATTTACCTTTACTTCCTGAATAACTGGGGGAGGCTCCCAAACATTATCTCATAGGGAGGGAGAATACTCATCTGACTGGGTGTTGGGGGTGTAGAGGGGGTGGGAGGTGGTCATTCTGATCCTCATTTAACGCTAATAACAGCATGTTCATCCAGGGGGTGCCAGTTTCTTGCACCCATTTTGCTAAAGTCACCTTGATGGTCTGGTTCATTCTCTCAGCCATTCCTGAACTTTGTGACCTATTCACTGTATGTAGTTTCCATTTAATATTTACTGCTTTGCAGACCAGTTGGAGTAATTCAGCCACAAATGCGGGCCCATTATCTGATCCTATACTCAGAGGGAACGCACACCTTGGAATAATGTCTCTCAGCGAGAATCAGGCCACTTTCTTCACTTTTTCAGTCTTGGTGAGGTAAGCTTCTACCTATCCTGTAAAAGGACATTCCATCACCAGCAAATATTTGTATCCTCGGCATGGCTTTACCTCACTGAAGTCCACTTCTAGATGTTCAAATGGAGCAGCGCCCTTAAGTTGTATTACAGGAGGTGCTGTCTCCTTCGGGGCTTGGTTATTCTTAGCACAGGTTACACATTGGTGGCTTGCATCTGCACGCAAAGTTGTTAGACCTGGTGTGACAAAATAGTGGGCAAAAATTTCCACAAATCTTTGTTTTCCCTAAATGGAAATATGTAACCAGCTGAAATGCCAAGCTAGAGAGGACAAAGAGTCTCCCATCTGAGAGTTCGCATCATCCATCCTCCCACAGTGTTCCTTGCTCATTTCATGACCAGGTGATTTCTTCCTTGTCCTAGACTGGGGCCACTTCGGTGGTTAGTAGGCTAGACACCACAGGTGTTACCAAAAGTTTGGTTGCTATATTGTGTTGGGCAGCTGCTTGATCAGCCAGACAGTTCCCTTTCACCTGAAGTGCATCCACCCTCTGGTGGCTCCTACAGTGCATTACTGCCACTGTAGCAGGTTCCCATGCTGCTTCCAACAGCAGCAGAATTTCCTTTTTATTTTGTATTTCTTTGCTAGTTGTAGTTAATAGCCCCCTTTCTTTATATATGGCCCCATGTATGTGTAAGGTAGCAAAGACATACTGTGAGTTTACCCGCTTACCTTTAGCCAGTTTTAAGTCTTCTATAAGTGCCCAGAGCTCTGCTTGTTGATCTGACCAGTCTGTGGGGAGCTGTTCTGCCTTGGGGGTTGTATCTGTTCTGGTCACGCCTATCCAGTTTTTCTGTTTCAAGTAGCTGGTCCCATCTGTGTAGTAAGTGTCATCTGGTTGACTTAAAGAGACATCTCTAAAGTCCAGATGGCTAGAGTAGACTGTCTCTAGCATCTCCTCACAGTTATGGCTGGGAGGGCCTTGACTCATCAGCAAATAAGTTGCTGGGAGCCTGACAGGATTCCACCTTTATTCAGGGATTTTCACATAAAAGTCGTTGATAATGTAACATCTGAGTGGAAAGCCATTTTGCCCCAGGCCCCATTAGGAGAGTGATGATGGCATATAGTACTTTTACTCTAATAGTCTGTCTCATAGTCAGTATGTCAGCCTCTCTTGTTAAAATGGTGTCAGCTGCCACTGCTCTTAGACAATGGAGGCCATCCAGAGGCTACAGGATCCAGCCTCTTGGGTAATGTACCACAGGTCACTGCCATGAACCTATTCTTTGTGCCAGCACCCCCAGTGCTACTTGCTCTTTCTCATGGACGTACAGAGTGAAAGGTCTGGTCAAATCAGGGAGGCCTAATGCAGGGGCCTCTGTCATGGCTCTCTTATGGTTCAAAAGCATGATTCTATTCTGGTCTCCAAGTTAGAGAGTCATTTCCGGGGCCCATAGTGGTGGCATATAAGGGTTTAGCTATTTGTGAAAAGCCAGGTATCCAAATCTGGCAGAAATCCATGGCTCCCCAAAATTTTCTCACTTGCGTTTTGGTAGTAGTCTGGCTTATTCAATTGAATACATGTTTTTGTTCTAAGCCTAGAGCACGCCTCCCCTCGCTTATAACAAATACTAAACCTCAGTCTGGCAGATTTGGGCCTTTTTTTCTTGACACCTTATATCTGGCCTGTTCCAACAGGCCAAGGAAAGTCTTAGTTCTTTCCCAGCACTAAGTATGAGGCTCTACTGTGAGAAGTAGGCCATCCACATATTGCAGGATTTGGCACTTGGTAACATCCGATGGGAAGAAGAGGAAGTCTGTTACTAGAGCTTCCCCAAATATAGTAGGGGAATTTTTAAATCCTTGTGGTAGCTGATGCCACATCATCTGGGTCTTTCAACCCATTTCAGGGTCCTCCCATTCTAAAACAAAAATCCTCCAATTACCCAATTGGAGCCACTCTTACACAAAGGAAAGCATCTTTGAAGTCCAAATAAGTAAAATACTGGGCATTAGGAGACATTAGGCTTAGCAAGGTATTGGGATTAGGGACAGTTTTGTGTAAAGTCACCATCACCTCATTTGCTAACCTTGGGTCCTGAACTGGCTGATAATCCTTTCCCTCATCCTTCCTTTGGGGCTTCCCTAGTGGCTCAGATGGTAAAGCATCTGCCTGCAACATGGGAGACCAAGGTTTGATCCCTGGGTCAGGAAGATCCCCTGGAGAAGGAAAAGGCAACCCACTCCAGTACTCATCCTTCTTTACTGGAAGGATAGGGGTGTTCCGTGGAGAGAGGCATTCCACCAGTATGCCTGCCTCCTTCAGCCTATCAATGTGAAGCTTGGTTCCCTCCCTGGCAGGCAGCGGTATAGGATATTTTTTTTGTCTTATGGGCTAGGCCCCTGCCTGTAAGTCTGTTACCACCAGTGGGTGGTTTTTCTCAGGTCCAGGGGGGTTGTTTTCACACTATACTTCAGGAAACAGCTTTGTTAGGACTTCTGGGTGACTGACAGAGCTTCCATTCATCTTCCCTCAGTACTGTCACAGATAGAAGGAAAGTTTCTGTTCCCACCTATAATTTTGGCTCTTTTTGTGAAAAGGATATTTCAGCTCCCAGTTTAGTCAACAAGTCTCTTCCCAATAATGGGACCAGACATTCAGAAATATACAAAAATTCATGCACAACTTGGTGAACCCCTATCTGGCATAATCTTGGACTATCAAAGACCTGCTGTATCTTCCCTCCAGTAGCCCCGGCAATTGTGATAGATTTATTAGTCAAGGGGGCCACTGGAGTTGTTACCACAAAAAAACTGAGCTCCTGTGTCCACTATAAAGTCTATAGAACAGTCTCCCACTTCTAAAGTCACCATCGGCTCCTAGGGACCTTGTTCACTGGAACCTCGGTCGCCCTATTCAGAGTCCATGCCCACCACCTCAATCAGTGCATCTGCCAGCTCAGAGGCCATTGGCTTAGTCTTGTTTAAGGGGCAATCATTTTTCCAGTGCCCAAACCCACGACATCTAGCACACTGGTCTTGCTGAAGGGACGTTCAGGGGCCTGGTTTCCTAGGGTTTTGCTGGGGTGGGACAGCTGGCTGTTTACTGGGATCTGGACAGCCCAGCACAGTGGCCAGGAGAGATATCTTTTGATGAACCTTTTGTCATTTTCCTTTTGTGTTTTCTCAGCCTCCTTTATAGCCTCCTGGTCCCAGTTGACAAAAACCTTGTCAGCAATTTCTATAGCTTGGTGCTGGTAAGAGCTGAGAATCCCTCCATTTTTTTTGAGTTTTCTCCTAATGTTGGGATATGACCACAAAAGCAGCATTTATAAGCCTTTGGTTCTCAGAGGGCCTCTGGATCAAAGAGGGTGTACTCTCGGAAGGCCTCACACAGTCTCTCATAGAATTCTGTTCGAGTCTCATCTGATTTTTGGATCATGGTGTTAGTTTTATGTTAGTAGTCTTGAGAGCCCCCACTTTTGAGGCCTTGTATAATAACACTCAATATTTTTCCAAGGACTGTTTACCTTGGTCAGTGTTGAAGTCCCAATCTGGTCTTCTATCAGGAGTAGCTTCCCAGGCTCAAGTTTCAGGATCCATTTGGCCCTCTGGTGCATTTTCTCAGCACCATTTTCATGTCTCTGTAAGGATCTGGGTCTCTCTTCTGTACTGAAAAGGGTAAGGAGAAGTTGGACTATATCATCCCACACCAGCCTGTGGGTCCTAAAAATAGTCTCCATTAGGTGAATCATGCCCTGCAGCTTCTCAGAATAGGGAGGAGTGTGCCTCTGCCACTTTAAGAGAACTGTGGTTGAGAATGGCTGATAGTAAAGAGAAGTGGGGCCATGATGGATGTGCCCATCTGGCACACATCGGTGGCATTGCGTGGACCTCACTGAGAGGCATTTGCAAAACTCCTTTTTCTTGCAACTTCTTTGTGGACCTCCGTTGTTTCCAAACACTTCATTCCCTGCTCTATTCTCCTTCTAGACTAGGGAAGGGAGGATATAATGCCAGCACAGTCACTCCTACTGTCCCTGGTGGTGCATTAGCAGGGAGGAGAGCTGCCTCCACTGAGGTAGGTGGGGGAGGAAAATCTTCTCCTATTCCCTCTCCCTTTTCTGAGGGCCTCTGCTGTGTTCTCCAGTATGGGGAAGGAAGCAAAAATTCTTCTTCTGGACCATAACATATTTTCTTTGTCTTTTGTTGCTGGAGCTCTGCCAGAGCCAGCAGATTCTTGCTTTCCCTTCTTCTAAGATAATATACTCAGGCTTAAGGGGTTGGGTTTTGCATAATCAATAGCCATGAGTCGACATACGGTAACTGATCTGGGTGGTCTGGCTGCCCGGTTACTACAGAGTACATAGTCCAAACTTTGTTCAGTTCTAGGGTTCCCTCTAAGGGCCATCCTACCCCAAAGGATGGCCAGTCTATCTCACAAAAGGTCCTAAGTTTGTTTGGGGTTAACTTTATGCCATAGTCTCCTCCAAAGCCCTTTCTAAAGTTGTTAATCATACATTTAAGAATGATTGGCTTGGATTCTCTATCACCCATCCTGCTTTTACTTTCCTTCTATCACTTACGGCAGGTCCAACTTCTATTTTGTCAGTCTTTTGCCAGGGTCTTACATCCTAGCCACCACCGATGTCTCCACGCAAAGAAGCAAGACAACTGCCACTTTACCTCAGGCATGCTGCTGCTGCTGCTGCTGCTAAGTTGCTTCAGTCGTGTCTGACTCTGCGACTCCATAGGTGGCAGCCCACCAGGCTCCACCATCCCTGGGATTCTCCAGGCAAGAACACTGGAGTTGGTTGCCATTTCCTTCTCCAGTGCATGAAAGTGGAAAGTGAAGTCTCTCAGTTGTGTCTGATTTTTAGCAACCCCATGGACTGCAGCCTACCTGGCTCCTCCATCCATGGGATTTTCCAGGTGAGAGTACTGGAGTGGGTTGCCATTGCCTTCTCCCTGAATTTGTCCTGATTTCTTTAATAATTTTTCCTTTTTTCCTCCCTGCTTTATTTATTTCCACCATTCTATCTTCCACCTTACTTATCCTCTCTTCTGCTTCAGTTATTCTACTGTTGGTTTCCTCCAGAGTGTTTTTTATCTCAGTTATTACATTATTCATTATTAATTTATTCTTTATTTCTTCTAGGTCCTTGTTAAACATTTCTTGCATCTTTTCAATTCTTGTCTCTAGTCTATATTTCTATAACTCCATTTTGTTTTCAAGATTTTGGATCATCTCTTTACTATCACTACCTGAATTCTTTTCAGGTTGCTTTCCTATCACCTCCTCTTTTGTTTAGTCTGTGGTTATTTATCATGTTCCTTTACCTGCTGAATATTTCTCTGCCTTTCCGTCTTGGTTTAGATTGCTGTTTGGGGTCCCCTTTCTGCATGCTGGAAGTTCGTGGTTCCTCTTTAGTGTGGGGCCTGCTCCCTATGGGTGAGGTTGGCCTAGTGGCTTGTTAAGCTTTCCTTGTTGAGGGAGCATGCATCTGTGTTCTGGTGGGTGGAGCTGAATCTTTTCTCTGGAGTGTAATGAAGTGTCCAGTAATGAGTTTTGGGGTGTCTGTGGGTTTGGCATTTCTTTGGACAGCCTGTCTTTTAATGTGTTCTTGCTTTGCTCAGGTTTTAGCATGGTATGTCTTGCAGTGGAACCTGTTGGCTTCTGGGTAGAGCTTGATTTCAGAATGCATTTGGAGGCTTTGGGATGAGCTCTTGTGTATTAATATTCCCTGGAATCAGGAGTTCTCTGAAGTTCTCAAGTTTTGCAGTCAAGTCTCCTGCCTCTGGTTTTCAGTCCTTCTTTTACAGTTGCCTCAAGGCTTGTTCATTCTTACAGCACAAATGATAAAACATCTAGGTTAATGGTGAAACGATTCTTCACAGAAAGGGACCACAAAAGATTCACAGAGTTACACAGAGAAGAGAAGAGGGAGGAGGGAGATGGAGATGACCAGGAGGAGAAACGGGGAGTCAAAAGCAAAAAGAGCAACCAGTAATGAGTTCCCTCAGTGCTCTCCACAATCCAGAACACCCAGAGTCATTCATAGAGCTATATAGAGAATAGAAGAGGGAGGAGGGAGATAGATGTGACCTGGTGGAGAAAAGGGAGAGACAAAAAGGGAGTGAGTAATCAAGCCAGGAGTCACATCCCTAAGTGAAAATGGGTACTGAAGATTAGATTCTTAAAGGTGCTAAATTGAAATCAAGTATCAAAACACAAAGATTAAAAATCTAGAATAAAGGTTAGACTCTAAAAAATACAATATAAAAAATACAAAACAAAATCAACCACAAAATTAAAAAAATATATATATGAAATTTGCTTTTAAAATAGGGTCTTTTTTTTGGCAAGGTAATAGTAGGTTATAAGAATGAAAATTAAAGGCGTAATAAAGAACTTAAATTTTTTAAGAAAATTAAAAAGTGATAATAGTAAAAATATATCTAGGAATTTCTCTGGAGTTATTGTGGGCAGTGTAGGGTCAGTTCAGTTTCAGATAGTTCCTTGTTCCATCTGTACTGCTTCTGAAGATCTATAGGTCCCCTGCAATGCACAGTCATTGTTAACTACAGAGTTTTAATCTGTTTCACCTGTCACTTTCAGAACGGTTCCCTCTTTGTTTATTTTGCCTTCTGTTTGCAAGTCTGTTCAGTGTCTAATTTCCTCCCTGACACAAGGGGGTGAAGGTGGTCACTTATTTAGGCTCACTTGTTCAGTTGTTTGTGGGGAGGCAGGGACGCTGCAAACAAATATTGTTGGTGTGTGTGGGGAGTGCTCACAGTGTATGGACCACCCCAGGTTTGCCACAGCCCAAGGCAGTGTGTCCTTCCAGGGTCTACACTGCTCAGACTACAGGGTGCTCTGCAGGGGCATTGTCCCAAGTGGGCCCTGACTTTCTTGCACTTTCCAGGTCTAGGCCACTGTGGTTCTCAGTTACTCTGCAAGGGCACAGATCCAGTTGGGCATTTGTTTTCTAGCCTTCCCAGATCCGAGCAACTCAGGCAACCAGGTGCTTGGCAAGTGCACTGTCCCAGGTGGGCTGTGCAACTTAATCACTTCACCGGTCCTGGCTGCTTGATTTCCTGGTTGTGCCATGAGAAAACTTTCTCAGGTGTGCCTTGTGTCTCCTCTGGACAGCTAATCTTGGGCTGCTACTCTCCTGGTGGATGTCAACCACCCAGAATCCCAGGAAGACATGGTTGGCAACTGGGAACCTGCTCACAGTTTGGTGGAAGATGCCATCTCTGGATCTGAGACTGCAGCAGCCCCTTCCCTTCCTGCTCTGGCTGTCACATGCCTGCCTCTCTACCTCTGGGAGTGGAGGGGCCAATACACAGCTAGCTAGCTCTCCTTTGGTATTTGCTCAATACTTTGTTCTGTGAACACTCCAGGCTGTGGGTTAGAGTCTTTCCAGGGAAAGTTCTTTTTTTTGCTCTCTGGAAATCCCACCGTTTAGGTTGCTATCTCACGTTTGCTCCCTCAGATTGTGCTCAGGACATTCAGGCCTGATCATTAGGGTCAGTGATGCAGCCCGCGCCTCCCTACCCAGCTCCTGCTCACTGGTGGTGGACATGAACATCTGAGCTACTTCTCCACTGGTAGTTGCTGTTAGGGACTATTCTGTGGGTTTGTTTTTTTTTTTTCCCTCTCCCAATTATGTTGCCTCTGAGATTACAAAACTCCCCACAGAGGTGTCTGTGAGAGGGTTTCCTACTGTGTGGAAACTTCTCCTTCACAACTCCCACTGGAGGACAGGTCTCCATCCCTAAATCTTTTGTCTCTCTTTTTGTCTTTTATATTTTGTCCTACCTCCTTTCAAAGAGAATGGGCTGCCTTTCTGGGTGCCTGGTGACCTCTGCCAGCATTCAGAAGTTGTTTTGAGGAAGTTGCTCATCATTCAAATGATGTTTTGATGAATTTGTGGGGGAGAAAGTGTACTCCCTACCCTATTCCTCCACCATCTTGGGACCACTCCAAAGAACTTCTAGAAGTGGATTTAAAGTGTTAGCTCCTCACAGTATTTTTTTCTTCTTAAAGAAACTACAGTGTACAAAGTACTCTAGACTTCATAGAAAGCAATAGGAATATGTGTCCCTACCTAGGCAATAATTGTATTGGCTGAATCCCTCTGATGTAACTATTTTAGCACTCTGGATCCTGTTTAAGGAATACAGTTTGCAGAGGAAAGCTTGAAGGATTAATTTTGTTCAATTTCAGCTGTTAAATTGGAAGAAATTCTAATTATAGTAAAGTAGTTTTCATATCTTAAATGTATTCTTTTTGGTTACCACAGTGAAATTAACACTATACACAAAAAGAGAATGTTCCACTACAAAAATTAACTGAACACAATAGAAGACAGTAATATGAGAAATAAGAGAGAAAACACCTATAAGATTTACATATAGAAAAAATACAAAATGTACAAAGTCACTCCTTAGCAGTTTTACTTGAAATATAAATGGATTAAACTCTACAATTAAAAGGCTGAGTCTGAAAAAATGTGTAAAAACTACATGATCAACTAAATGTGGCCTACAAGACACTCATTTTAAACCCAAAGATGGAGAAAAGGTGAAGGAAGAGGGGAGGTAATATTCCATGCAAAGAGTAACCGAAGAGCCATGCAAAGAGCAGGAGTGGCTACATGAACAGTATGCAAAGTAATCTTTAAATCTGAAAAGTTTAAAAGAGATGAAAAGGGTATTATTATATATTGATGAAAGATTCAAGAAACCGAGAAGATAAAACAATTATAAACATTACTTAGCAATACCAACAATAGATAATCATGTATGAAATAAAATTAGATAAACTTGAAGGGACAAACAGACATTTCTACAACCCCATACAGATAGTAAGGAAACAGAAGAATAGAATAACAATAATTCAACTGAGCTACCAGAGATATGCAAGACATTTTACCCAACAAGAGCATGAAATCTTCTCAAGTGCTCATGGACATATTCCAGGATAGATTATATATTAGACCACATATTAAGTGTTAATGGAAATGTACATCATACATATCCAACTCCAACAAAATGAATTTAGATACCAATAACAAAAGGAGAATGGAAAATTAAGAAATTTATCACAATTAATTTAACACAATAACAGTACAGTTTTTAACTGTAAAAAACTTATGGGATGCAGTGATACGGAAGAAATTTAAAAGTTCAAATTCTTATGCCAACAAGTATGCATCTCAAATTGACAGCCTAACTTTATAACCTAAGGAATTAGAAAAAAAAAGAATAAACTAAAAACTAGCAGAAGGAAGGAAGTCATAAGGATTAGTGGTCATATAATAAAATAGAAGGTGGAAAAATAATAGAAGAATCAACATACTAAAAGTTGGTTCTTTGAAAACATTAACATAATTGACAAACTTTTAAGTAAATGAACTAAGAAAAAGGACAGAGGGACTCTTTCTGGGGCAAATTCCTAGAAACACAAGATTAACCAGGGTTAAGTGAAGAGGAACTAAAAAGCCTCTTGATGAAAATGAAAGAGGAGAGTGAAAAAGTTGGCTTAAAGCTCAACATTCAGAAAACAAAGATCATGGCATCTCGTCCCATCATTCCATGGGAAATACATGGGGAAACAGTGTCAGACTTTATTTTGGGGGGGGCTCCAAAATCACTGCAGGTGGTGACTGCAGCCATGAAATTAAAAGACACTTACTCCTTGGAAGGAAAGTTATGACCAACCTAGATAGCATATTGAAAAGCAGAGACATTACTTTGCCAACAAAGCTCCATCTAGTCAAGGCTATGGTTTTTCCAGTGGTCATGTATGGATGCGAGAGTTGGACTGTGAAGAAAGCTGAGCGCTGAAGGATTAATGCATTTGAACTGTGGTGTTGGAGAAGACTCTTGAGAGTCCCTTGGACTGCAAGGAGATCAGTCCTGGGTGTTCATTGGAAGGACTGATGCTAAAGCTGAAACTCCAATACTTTGGCCACCTCATGCGAAGAGCTGACTCATTTGAAAAGACTCTGATGCTAGGAGGGATTCGGGATAGGAGGAGAAGGGGATGACAAAGGATGAGATGGCTGGATGGCATCACTGACTCGGTGGACATGGGTTTGGGTGAACTCTGGGAGTTGGTGATGGACAGGGAGGCCTGGCGTGCTGCAGTCCATGCGGTCGCAAAGAGTCAGACAGGTCTGAGTGACCGAACTGAAGTGAACTAAAACCAAAAGAAAAAAGAATATTTGAACATACTTATAATCAATACGAAGATTGAACCTGTAATAAAGATCTCTTAAAAAAGAAAAGTCCTTAGTGAATCAGCAAGATAGTGGAGGATTTGGTGGATTGGAGTACTTCTGTTCCCACAGATGCATGAGGAATACCCCATCAGACACAGAAGATCTTGCAGAACACCAGCTGAGAGCAGGCAGGAGTCCATGACCACCAGAAAGGAATATATAGATCCACACAAAACTCAGAAGAATGAAAGAAGAAAGGGAAAAAGGGGAAAGTGAATAGAACTGGACCTGCTATGGGAACTGAAGCAAGTGTGAGATCTCCACATAGGAGCAATACTTTGAGACAGAGGGAAGGTGTTTGAGGCTGTTAAGAAAGTGAAGCAGCTAGCTGATCTGTGAGAGTCTGAATGTAGTGATAACCACACAGAGAATCCATGCCACAGTCCTGCATGCCACAGTGAGGGACACTAGTCCCTGGGAACCTGCAGCAGCTGGACTGTAGGGATTGGAGAACAATCACATGGTGAGGTCTGCTGTTGAATGTGGGGAAATGACCTGTAGGGATATGAGAGAGATCACAGTGGGAAATGCCTCTGGAGGACAGATTAACAGCCATGGATGCAGGGCGACACTGCTGAGTCATGTGCAAGGGTGGAACCATCACTGTAGCTTCTTTTCTCTCCAACAATAGAGAAAGACCCCAGCCACAGGGGCCTTTGACTACCTGCTGTGGAAAGCCAGGGAGACTGTTTGAGCAGAAAGAACCTTTTTAGAACTAATCTTCTGTGCCTGTGGCCACTGGCTCTGCTGCATCCCTGACACCACTGAGGTCCCCATAACCCAAGCAGCTGTACCACGCCCACACCTGGCCCTCACTGGGGCAGACCCAAGTCCTCCAGGGCAGCCTCAGGAGCAAACTCCAGTGGACAAACTACATGCAGAGGTGGAAATAAAACCACAGTTAAACCCTAGGGGCAAGGTGATCAATGAAGACGATCAAAAACTTTTCCATCAGCTGTACCAGCTGCACATTAAATTCACATGATCGACTACACAGACTCTGTCTCTATGGAGTACATAAAAGAACAAATGAGAATTCCCACAGAAGAAAACACACTGCTCTGAGAGTTTTAAGAACACATAGGAACAGGGCCAGATAAGAGTGTGAGCAGTTCCCACAGCAGGTCCAGAGACCCATCCTCCCCAGTATTGGAGAGCTTCTTGGAGAGATGGGGCTATGCTCTGGCTCATGGTGGGGACTAGGACACTGACAGTTGAGATCCTAGGAAGACATTTATTATTATTACTGTGCATTGATTTGTTCTGTTGTTTGATCTGGAGTGGTTTCTTTTTTCCTTTCCTTTATCCCCCCTTTGTTTTCATGGTTATTGCTCTTCTTATTAGCATTATTTCTATTTAGGCTGCTGGGAACTTTTTTAAAAATCGACATTTTTCTTTTATGTGTTTCACTCTTAATTTAGCTTTCTATGGTTCTGGTTTTTGTTGTTGTTGTTGTTCTGTTCTTTGGTTTGGTTCACAATAGTCACTCAGCTGTTTGACCCCCATGGATTGTATCATGTCAGGCTCCCCTGTCCTTCACCGTTTCCCAGGGTTTACTCAAACTCATCTATATTAAGTTGGTGATACCATTTAACCATGTCACCACTGCCATCCCCTTCTCCTCCTGCCTTCAATCTTTTCCAGCATCAGAATCTTTTCCATTGAGTCAGTTCTTTGCATCAGGTGGCCAGAGTATTGGAGCTTAAACTTAAGCATCAGTCCTTCCAATGAATATTCAGGACTGATTTACTTTATGTTGGACTGGTTGGATCTCCTTGCAGTTGGAGGGACTCCTAAGAATCTTCTTCAGCACCACAGTTCAAAAGCATCAATTCTTCTGTTTTTATAGTTTTTCCTTAATATTCACAGATTTTTTTCAATATATACTTCTATTTAATTTTGCCTATCTTCACCATGTTTTAGCTCCTGTTTTCTTTGCTTTATTTCTAACTTTTCTTTGCTTTATTTCTCACAAAGCTAGTGGAGGTGTTGGAATTCCAGCTGAGTTGATTCAAATCCTAAGTGATGATGCTGTTAAAATGCTACACTCAATGTTGGTTCAAATCCTAAGTTGTGATGCTGTTAAAATGCTACACTCAGTATGCCAGCAAATTTGGAAAACACAGCAGTGGCCACAGGATTGGAAAAAGTGTTTTCATTCCAATTCCAAAGAAGGGAAACACTAAAGAATGTTCAGACTACCATATAATTGTACTCACTTCACATGCTAGTTAGGTAATACTCAAAATCCTTCAAGCTAGGCTTCAGCAGTGGCCACAGGACTGGAAAAAGTCAATTTTCATTCCAATCCAAAAGAAAGACAGTGCCAAAGAATGTTCAAACTACCACACAATTGCACTCATCTCACACACTAGCAAAGTAATGCTCAATATTCTCCAGGCCAGGCTTAAACAGTATGTGAACTGTGAACTTCCAGACATTCAAAATGGATTTAGAAAAGGCAGAGGAACTAGAGATCAAATTGCCAACATCTGTTGGATCATCGAAAAAGTAAGAGAGTTCCAGAAGAATATTTACTTCTGCTTTATTGACTATGCCAAAGCCTTTGACTGTGTGGATCACAAAAAAATGTGGAAAAAATTTAAAGCAATTAGAATTCCAGACCATCTTACCTGCCTCCTGAGAAATCTGCATGCAGGTCAAGAACCAACAGTTAGAACTGGACATGGAATAGCAGACTGGTTTCAAATAAGGAAAGGAGCACATCAAGGTTGTATATTGTCACCCTGCTTATTTAACTTTTATGCAGAGTACATCAAGTGAAATGCCAGGCTGGATGAAGCACAAGCTGTAATCAAGCTTGCCGGGAGAAATATCAATAACCTCACATATACAGATGACACCACCCTTGTGGCAGAAAGCGAAGCAGAACTATACAGCCTTTTGATGAAAGTGAAAGAGGAGAGTGAAAAAGTTGGCTTAAAACCCAACATTCAAGATCAAAGCTAAGATCATGGCATCTGGTCCCATCACCTCATGGAAAATAAATGTAAACAATGGAAATGGTGACAGACTTTATCGATGGTGACTGCAGCCATGAAATTTAAAAGATGCTTGCTCCTTGGAAGAAAAGCTATTACCAACCTGGACAACATATTTAAAGCAGAGATATTATTTTGCAGACAAAGGTCTGTACAGTCAAAGCTATTGTGTTTCCAGTAGTCACGTATGGATGTGAGAGTTGGACCATAGAGAAAAGGCTGAGTGCCGAAGAATTGATGCTTTTGAACTATGGTGTTGGAGAAGACTCTTGAGACTCCTTTGGACTGTGAAGAAATCAAACCAGTTAATCCTAAGGAAAACCAACTTGAATATTCATTGGAAGGATTGATGTTCAAGTGCCAATACTTCGGACACCTGTTGCGAAGGAGTCATTGGAAGAGACCCTGATTCTGGGAAAGACTGAAGGGTAGGAGGAGAGGGGGACGACAGAGGATGAGATAGTTGGATGGAACATTGACTCAACGGACATGAGTTTGAGCAAACTCCAGGAGATATGGAGGACAGGGGAGACTGGTGTGCTGCAGTTCATGCAGTCACAAAGAATCAGACACAGCTTAGAAACTGAACAACAACAACAATCTTCACAAAGAATCAGACACAGCTTACAGACTGAACAATAACAATTTTCACAGTCTTCACTACTGTATTTTTGTAGTAGTTTTAAAATCAGGAAGTATGAATGCTTTGCTTTTGCTCATGTTTTTTTTTTTTCAGGATTTGTTTGCCTGCTATCTCAGGAGGTTCTCTGAGATTCCAAATAAATTTTAGAAGGTGTTTTTCTATTTCAAAAAAAATTCAGACTTTCACACTGAGAATATTAAATGTTTACATCACTTTGGGTAAAAATGACAGCCTAATAGTATTATAACTTCAGTCCATAAACATGATGTCTTTCCATTTATTTTATTCATCAATTTCTTTCAGAAATGTTTTATAGTTTTCATCAGACAACTCTTTTATATGCTTGGTTAAGTTAATGTTAAACATTTTAAGTTATCTTTTGGATACCACTGTAATTGGAATTTTAACTTCTTTTTCACATTGATCAGTGATACATATAGAAGTGCAACTGATTTTTAGGTAATGTCTTTGTACCCTGCCTCTTCACTAATTTAATTTCTGGCAGTTTTGCTTGTGTATTTGTGTGTGAGATCATAAAGTTTATTTACATATAACATATCAAGTAAAACAGATAATTCTACATGCTTCTTATTTTTTATTCTTACCTAATGGGTCTGTATAGGATTTCCACTGCAATGCTGAATAGAAATGCTAAAAGCAAGCATTATCATCATAGAAGAACTACTTCATTTTTATAATTTATTATGCATCTGATATGGGTTTTTATTAAGGGTTTTATTATCCTTGGTAGTTTCCTTCTAATCCTATTTGTTGAGTGTTTTATCATTGGACAGTATTGCATGTTATCAAATATGGGTTCTGGGTAAATGACTTGTCAACGTCTACATTTCCTTACCTGTAGATGGATCTCATCTAATAAGTACTAAAAGTCGAACAAGGCCCTGCCCAAAGGAAACTTCTCCCTTGTCTGGAAAGGTTGCCCACCTTGGAAGAAGGGCCCAGGTTTTGGTGGTCTGGATAGGGGTGCCTTCCTGCTGTCACAGGATGTCACCCACCCTCATGGCCTCCCTCCAGAGGCCAAAATCATCTGTTCACCAAGCCATGAATGTAACCACTTGGAATCGTCTTTTTACACAATACAACTGATGCAATTATGTCATCTATGGAAGTGCATCCTGTTTCTTCTTGTATGGGATCATTCTGCTGGCAGAAGGCTTCTATACCATAAGCTCAGTGAAAGAACTGTATAGGGAGTTTAAAAAACTGCTTGTGTTGTGTGCATCAGTGAAATGATGAGTACAGATCCCCAGTGACTGAAAGCCAGCCAAAGCCATAGCTCTGTGTGTTTCTATGTATTGAAGATTTGGTAAAACCTCACTGACAGTGCATGGAAGGTCGATGATACAGGTAATGTTCATTCTGATTTAAAGTCAGGAACATGAAGAAAGCCTCAGCATATTATTGAGGATAAATTAAAATAAATGACTGGCAGTATTTAATTATTTCAACTATCAATGTACAGATAATAAAATTATTGAATATTTTTTGAAATGTCAAGTTCCTATTAAAAATAACTTTCATAGCTCTCACTTTTCTCCTTTGATTTTAAGTATGGACAAATTTGAATATGACTTTTATGGCTATAAAGACTTCTATACACCATGAGAAATTGTCACAAAGCTTCTGGAGGTATTTATCAAGCACCTATTACAGCAAGCAGTTAGCACTTATTTCATCAGTGGCAGTGTGAGGATTTAAATTTAGACCTCTGTCATCAACAAGTATATGAGCTAAAGCAGGCACTGAGAAATTATAATCTTTACATGAAATCTATTCTAGTACCCATTTGTTTATTTTTTTGCAGTTTATGAACAAACAATGGTGCTTATATTTGAAAATATTTCACAGGGGTAATGGAGATGAAGACTGTCTAATCATGAGAAAATCATACAAAGTAAATCTAAGTGTTGTTGGCACACAGCTACATTTATTCAAGAAGCTCTGGCACAAGTGGTGGTAAACTATTTTGGAGATCTGAACTAGGCTTCAGGGAGAGGGTAGAGGAACACAAATCCAGACACTGGGAAAGATGGACTCATAATGGCTCTATACTTCAGTGTGAGGTGAGAGAAAGGGAAGAATGCTAAGTCTCTGGGTTAGGCAATGTATTTGAGGAGGGAAAAAGTGAAAAATGCAAGGACATATAAACATATATACTAATACAAACTTGGACAAAAAACCTTCCGAAGGACAAATAAGAGTCCTCATGAGACTGTCATTCGAGAAAAGTATGTTGTTTAGAAGTATTTATGGAGATGAAATACCACCCTCATTTCTACCACTTCTTTACTGACTTGAGAATTTTCAATTCCAGGACAACAAACGGATCTTGAGTTCACTTTGGGTTTTTAAGGTTGAGTTCAAAGAACAATGGAATGAATTAATATAAGGCTTTGTGAATTTAGCCATTATTAAAAAAGACAAGTGAGAGACTATTATTCAATTAGAGGGAATCTGTTTTTTTTCTGTGTGTGGCAAGGAGGAGCTGGCTTTGTCTAAAAAAAGTGAAGAGTACATAATAATAAAAACAAAAATCTTCCTGGAAATTTTTAGACAACAGTTTACCCCTGCTAACTTCTACTCATGAAGTTGTAAAAGTGAAAGGGATTAGTTGCTGCAGTGGCATAGATGCAAATCAGAAACTACCTGACGTTGAACATTTTAGAAACTTAAATATTTGAGCTTTTGCCTTATCATTCAGGGTTTCCTAGTTAGTACAAGGAGCTAGTGCCAAGGCAGTGGGTGCTTCACTCTAAGCCAGGTGGGAGGCCATTTAGGCCTATTTGGAGCAGTTCTTTTGGGTATTGTGTGGTGAGCAAATATGGAGCTTCTGTACCACAAAACAGGCTGGCAGACTATCCTCCATTCCACATAGACTGCTTTTATCCCTTCTATATTTTATGGTCTGTTTAAGAAAAGGTCTATTCTAGAAACTTTCAAAGCCACTGTTGTTTGGGGAAGAGTTGTATTATCTTCGCTCATTTCTTCATTTGTTTACCTGTGCCTTGAACACTGTGCTTTCATTGATATATCAAATGGATATTGAATGGGCTTTCATTGCAGCATGGTAGGAAGACAAGTGACTGATGAGGCTGGAGCAACATGCTGAGAACTCAATAACTTGTTTGAGTTAGGAAAGACTATAACTCTGCCCATCAGGGAGAACATAACTGCCCTTCAGAATTCCTCACTGTCCCCACCCCTACCCTGCTCACCAGGGGAAGCAGATATGAATGCCCTGCTGCTGCTGATGCTAAGTCACCTTAGTTGTGTCCAGCTCTGTGCGACCCCATAGATGGCAGGCCATGAGACTCTAACATCTGTGGAATTCTCCAGGCAAGGACACTGGAGTGGGTTGCCATTTCCTTCTCCAATGCATGAAAGTGAAAAGTGAAAGTGAAGTCACTCAGTCGTGTCTGGCTCTTAGTAACCCATGGACTGCAGCCTACCAGGCTCCTCCATCCATGGGATTTTCCAGGCAAGATTACTGGAGTGGGTTGCCATGCCCTAGGGAGCTCTAATTACTGCAGGAAGGGAGGTCCACCAAAGAACTACCAGACACTTTCTAAGTGTATATGTCTTATTAGAAAGAAAGTAGTTTTGTTTTGAAGGGAAAGGAAAAGAAATCCTACACTGGAGTAGCCCAATTATAATTACTGAGGAGGAACAAACTATGAAACTGCTGAAAGCTGGGATTCCCTGGTGTCTCAGTGGTAAAGAACCTATCTGGCAATGAAGGACACAAAGGTTCAATCCCTGATCCAGGAAGATCCCATAGCCTTGAGGCAACTAAGTCCATGCACCATAACTATTGAGCCTGTGCTCTAGAGCCCATGCTTTGCAAAAAGAAAAGCTATGGTGATGAGAAGCTTGAGCACCACACCTAGAAAGAAAAGGCCACATCTAGAGAAATGGCTGTGTAGCACCAAAGACCCAGCACAGCCAAAATAAATAAATAAAATTATTTTTAAAAGAAACTACTGAAATCTGCTTTGGTATTTTAAAAAATTCACAAAGTTAGGAAAACTTGTGTTCTTGAAATAAAACAAAGTGAGTTGTTTCTACAGTTTCCTTAGGTGACCAAAAGGAGGCAAACAGCCTGGCTGCAAGGTGAACTTCACATGAGCCAGCTTTGGGTCTTTCCAGTTTAAAAAAAAAATAGCTAAACTTAACTGAACCCCCAAGGCCTCACCCATGCACTCTGTGGGTATATATTCTGAGAATGTAAATGCAAGTACAATACGGAAGACACTTTCACTAGCTCTGTGACCTTGCACAAGATAGATAACCTCTTGGGCCTTATATCCTACTTAACTAAGAGAAGAACTTGAAAAGTTCTTTTAACTGGCTTGATTCTCCTACTCTCCCTATCTGGCACCAGCTTTGGAGATACTGTGGTCCAATCAGTGTTCTGATTGTTTCCCACAGTTTCAGTATTGGGAGAAATGTCCTATTATTCCTTCTGGGGGCTGTTCTTTGCCCTGGTTAGTGACAATTTTTTTTCCTTTTTGTCCTAGCTTGTCTTCCTCACCTATGTATTGAGGGTGGCCTGGCTAGCTGTGTTTGATTTCTTGGTAGTGCCAGTGTTTATGTTCTAAAACATATGGTCCACCTGTGAAGTCATCAAGTCCCCCCAGACCAATGGGAGAGCAGGGGTGGAGCAGATCTGTGTGAACATCAGGCAGTATGGTAATTCTTGTGCAATCCCCTGATTCCTTGGTATCCTCTGTGCGTGTGTTAGGGCCTTAATTATTATAGGAGCACCTAAGTGTCTGAACCTGTTGCATTCATTCTATTGGAATATTTTATACTCTTTCCCTCAATATGCTCTATCTTCTGGATGGAAATATCAGACTTTTAGTTTCTAAAGAATGTCATTCAAAATGTTATATTTAAAAATTTCAAAGTATTTGGTAAAAACATTTTGTGACAAAAAATACTTTATGATGCAGTTAACTAAAAAAGACATGGATAGTCACTAAAAGAACTTTGTATTTTCCATTGACTTTCTCATTTTTATATCATTCAACTTTCCACCCAAACTATTTTGCACACACTGCATAATCCACTTAATTAGCATATCCAAACTGTTCAACTCATATCTTTTAAAATGTCTTTTAATTGCTTTAACTTCATTTATACTATATAACAACATAAAATCCAGCTGCATTTTAAACTCTTCAGAAAGCACTCAGTCAATGTCAGCTGTTGGAAATCTCTTCAAATATATTTTCTAATGAGTGGGCTCCTCACCATAGGCAACAAAAGTTGATTCATTTTTATAGGACACAGAAAGAGCCAGGGTACCTCTTGTGCATCACTGCAGATTCCACTTTCCTTCTGAGTCAGAAACAAGGGGGGAAAGAGATTTTAATTAAAGCCAAAGTGGAAATTAATATTCTTTCACAGTTTTTCTGGAGGGATGTGATTGTTCTCATTTTGATTCTTGTTTTTCCCAGGTGGCTTATCTTTATCATCTTATTTTATAGCATAATAGGGAGGTTATTGAAAACTGCAAGTTGGATCAGTCTCTTCTCATAGAGATCAAGGTTCAACAGCACTATTCTTTATGAGGGATTAAAAACAAATTCTACATTTTAATGTTGAAATTTTCATAAAAGAATTTCCAGACATTTATAATTTTCCTAGTTCTTAAATATTAGTGAATCTTTTTTCACTACAACTTTTGGTCTTCAGTAACTGATTTAAATCTTCCATATTTGTCCATTTACTAAATCACAGTCTGGAGACTTATCATTTCTCATTTTACTAAAAAATGAAAGTTATTCTTGGTCCCTGATAAAAGATGGGAAGGACTATGGATTGTACGTTTTAATCTTTTTTCCCTTATCTCCTGACAAAAGTGTAATTTTAAGCTATGTTTAATATTTAAGCACACACTTATTCACGAAACATATACAATTATCTTTGGGTTGCAGACTATCCATGTCTTTTTTAGTTAACTGCCTAATGGGCAGTTGCCACTATGAATTACACTGAGAGACCAACTATATACTTCACATGGGTTTTCTTTTGAAAAGATTTCCAATTGGACTTTTAATCCAAAATATTTATATTTTTAATGTATTTAAAATATTAAACATAATAAAATGCATTTCTACATTTAAAAATAAATAGGTACAAAATACAAATACAAAAATTTGTGATTCATAAATTATGCTATCAAATTTTCATGATAGTTTCTGAGTTTATATTCTTAATTTTGGTAGTTATTTCATGTGGACTAATAAAAACATCAAATCCCCTCTTTGATTTGGAAGATCACAGACCAAGACATTCATGTGGAAATGTATTTGAACTCAGTATGATATAATGGTGATATGAAGAGGAGTTTTACTGGGGGAAGGTCATCCTGCAGTCATTTAACTATTTGTAATTAATAGTCCATAAATTCAGTGTAGAGAAAACCTAGCTTTGATAACCTGTTTTTACAGTCACTGAAAAAAAGCATAAAATTTTGGGGGAGTGGAGGTTGGGTTGGGGAGGAAGTCAATTTGTTTCCCCTTCTGGTGGAATAGTTAACTTTGGTCTTGACCAAACTTGGTCTTGTTGTTCAAATAAAACTTTTTATTGTTCCAAAAAATTTCTACAGAGAGTGGATATACCAATTGTTGATGAAGAGTGTTTCATATAATTGTGCTGTAATTTCCATTGAAAGAGGAGGCCCTGATGCTAACAGGGGCGCTAGAGTTTGTGCTAATCATCATCCTTCTACTGGGACTCGCTTCTTAGGAATCATCCCTTGGAATGTTTTCCCAGGATGAATATGTAACTCAGCGCTGGAAAACATCTGCAGCACCAGAGAGGTATGCCCCATTCCCCCAGTAGGTCCTAGACAACTACTGGGCACTTCAGGCTGAGGCAAAGGGTGCTGTGAGCCACCATTTTCCACCTAGACAACGGCCTTGTCTCACAGCTAAACCCACTGAGTGAAGGTCCTGCACCATGAGACAGCTTTCTCTTTTGGTGATAATTGGAAAGTAATTCCAATCATGCCAAGTCTGAATATGTCTCAATTCTTCTGTTTCATCTTCAAATAGTTTTTCAAATAGAATGTTTGTCACACAGGACCAAAGTAAATTTTCATAGAGAAGACTGCCCTCAATTTGTGTACAACCAAATTTTTATGCACTGTCTCTTAATCTTTTGTTTCCAGACTGAGTTGCTGGTATTGCTTGGTCATCCTTAATGGACAATAAATGCTGACCCTAATGGGCAATAAATCCACTATGGCTTAAAATCTCTCTATCCTAAAATAGTCTTCAGGCAGTGGCTTGTGACTGTTTATAAAAGCAGATTCTCAATGCACTTGTGGGAGCTTGCATTTAAGAGGATCCTGATATGGTTTTGGAAGCAAGGAGCAACTGCAATAATCAGGGCCCACCACCTACCTGCCTCTTGGTGTGTACATCCATGATCTGGCCACAGGTGGCATGCATGCAGGAGCAGTATAAAATTCTGATTGTGGGGAGCAGCCCCAGGTCTGGGGTGTTGGCATGGGGTACAGCTTTTTGCCAAGTTTCGAAAGCTCCCCAGGTAAGCCCAGCATGTGCCTAGTTTTCAGAAATCAGCTGTATAGAGGAAAAGGGAGTGCTCCCAGAATAGGGGAGGCCATTACTCCCCCATAGAATGCTCACCTTGGTGCCCAGTTCTCTCCTAGTTATACATGTCCTATCACCTGTTCATAGTGGCCTGTGCTGGAACTGGTGCCACCATCATTGCCCTGGTGAGTTCTGGCCCACTTCCCTGCAGGCACTGTCCAACAGATTTCCCTTCCAGCCAACACACCAGGGACTCAGCTTTGGTTCAGGTGCCCTTGTGTAAACTTACCCCATATCTAGCTTCCAGAAAAGGCAAGGTGCTGGTCTTGGCATCTATGGTAGGTGATGAGATTTGGATTCTGGTGGGAAGAAGAGGATATCACCACTGGAATATATATTAACTAGGGCTAATACATGTTGCAGTTAGCCCTTAATTTCTGTTGTGATTATAAATGTGAAAAATGATACATCCTAGGCTCTGAGCTGGCACCATCCCACCCAAGTGTGAAGTGTCAGGGAAGTGGCCCGCATTGTCTGTGTCTTACTGGCATGTTCTGTTTTACAGAACATTTCTGGAAACTATTTCACAGGCTTTTAAAAAATTATTTACATTTTAATTGGAGGCTAATTACTTTATATTATAGAAGTTTTTTCCATGCATTGACATGAATCAGCCATGGGTATACATGTGTTCCCCATCCTGAATCCCCCTCCTCCCTCCCTCCCATCCCATCCCTCAGGGTTATACCAGTGCACTGCCTTTGAGTGCCCTGTTTCATGCATTGAACTTGGACTGGTCATCTATTTCACATGTGATAATATACCTGTTTCAATGCTATTCTGTTAAATCATCCCAACCTTGCCTTCTCTCACAGAGTCCAAAAGTCTGTTATTTATATCTGTGTCTCTTTTGTTTTCTCACATATAGGGTCATTGATTCCATTATGTATAGGTACCACAGCATTCTTACCCATTCATCTGCCAGTGGACATCTAGGTTGCTTCCAAGTCCTAGCTATTGTAAACAGTGCCATGATGAACATTGGGGTACACACATGTTTCTTTCAATTCTGGTTTCCTTGGTGTGTATGCCCAGCAGTGGGACTGGGGGGTCATATGGCAGTTCTAGTTCCAGTTTTTTACAGAATCTCTACACTGTTCTCCATAGCGGCTATACTAGGTTGCATTCCTACCAACAGTGTAAGAGGGTTCCCTTTTCTCCACACCCTCTCCAGGATTGTCTGTAGACATTTTGATAGCAGCCATTCTGACCAGCATGAGATGGTACTTCATTGTGGTTTTGATTTGCATTGCTCTGATGATAAATGATGTTTAGCATCTTCTCATATATTTGGTAACCATCTGTATGTCCACCTTGGAGAAATCTCTGTTTAGTTCTTTGACCCATTACTTGATTGGGTCATTTATTTTCCTGGTATTGAGCTGCATGGACTGCTTGAATATTTGGAGATGAATTCTTTGTCAGTTGCTTCGTTTGCTACTTTCTCCCATTTTGAACATTGTTTTCACATTGTTATAGTTTCCTTTATTGTGCAAAAGCTTTTAAGTTTAATTAGGTCCCATTTGTTTATTTTTGCTTTTATTTCCATTACTCTGGGAGGTGGGTCATAGAGAATCCTGCTGTGATTTATGTCAGAGAGTGTTTTGCCTATGTTTTCCTCTAGGAGTTTTCTAGTTTCTGGTCTTTCATTTAGATCTTTAATCCATTTTGAGTTTATTTTTGTGTATGGTATTACAAAGTGTTCTAGTTTCCTTTAATTTACAGGTAGTTGACCCATTTTCCCAGCACCACTTGTTAAAGAGATTGTCTTTTCCATTGTATTCTTGCCTCCCTTGTTGAAGATAAGGCATCCATATGTGCATGGATTTATCTCTAGGCTTCCTATTTTGTTCCATTGATCTATGTTTCTGTCTTTGTGCCAGTACCATACTGTCTGGATGACTGTGGCTTTGCAGTAGAGCATGAAGTCAGGCAGGTTGATTCCTCCAGTTCATTCTTCTTTCTCAAGATTGCTTTGGGTATTTGAGATTTTTTGCATTTCCATACAAATTGTAAAATTATTTGTCCTAGTTCTCTGAAAAACCATTGGTAGCTTGATAGGGATTGCATTGAATGTATAGAATGCTTTGGGTAGTACAGTCATTTTCATTATATTGATTCTTTCAATCCATTAACATGATATATTTCTCCATCTATTTGTGTCATCTTTGATTTCTTTCATCAGTGTTTTATACTTTTCTATATAAAAGTTTTTTATTTCTTTAGATAGATTTCTTCCTAAGTATCTTCCCTGGTGGCTCAGATGGTAAATCGTTTGCCTACATTGTTGGAGACCTGGGTTCAGTTCCTGGGTTTAGAAGATCTCCTGGAGAAGGAAATGGCAATCCACTCCACTGTTCTTGCCTGGAAAATCCCATGGATGGAGGAGCCTGGTAGGCTACAGTCCATGGGGGTCACAAAGAGTTGGACCCAACTGAGCTACTTCACTTTCACTTTCTTTTCATTCAGAGGAATGGCAAAGATGGTGAGAGAAATAGCTAGTATAAATTTGATGATGGAGATGTAACAGAGTGTAAAATGGATGATGATGAAGAAATGAAAAATCAGTGTTTTAGTGGAGAATACATGGGAGAAGTATTTGATCATATGATGAAACACATGTCATACAGAAGGCAGGAAAGATGGTGGAATGCTTATATACTGCTTTATGAATGAATGGACACAATAGACCAAGAAGATGAAATGATAAGATACATATCAGAGCCAATTATCACAAAACCCCATCAGATTATGTCATCAGCCATTGAGAGAAGTGTGAGAAAACAAAATGCAATTAATGCATAACCAAATGCAGTACAGTTTAGAATATTTTCAGTTTGTGCAAAAATTGCTTACATGTAATGGTATTTACTTAAGCCCTGCTCCAGGTAAGTTTTTTTCACAAAATTATTTACACTCATTTTAGTTTAAATGCATCAGCATATTCAGTGCCAGTTAATTAAGTTACCCATACTTTTTAATAGTGGCAGTCAGTATCTGGAGACAGAAAAACTTGAACTTCGGAGAGTTTTGACTAAGCATTAGTTTGAAACATAGATTGGTTAAGTGCCGAGATAAGTGCTGAAGATTACTTTTAGCTAAAAAAAAAAAAAAAAAAGAGCATTTATTTAAGCATTTTTACGCAAAGATTCGGAGAAGGCAATGGCACCCCACTCCAGTACTCCAGCAACTTCACCTTCACTTTTCACTTTCATGCATTGGAGAAGTTCTTGCCTGGAGAATCTCAGGGACTGGGGACCCTGATGGGCTGCCGTTCATGGGATCACACAGAGTTGGACACGACTGAGCGACTTAGCAGCAGCAGCAGGCAAAGATTGTGTTTGATTGTTAATGTGCTTTTTATTGAAAGACAAGATCACTTATTGCCTGAAGCTGAAGAAATTACTATGATTAGCATTCAGAGCTTGCAGCTAGGTTCCTCTTCACCACTGGATTTCACAGAAAGAAAATAGTCCATGGCCCTGCCAGTGATTGGTACATAGCTTTCATTTAATTTACTTTGTGCTTACAATTGGTAAAGTTTATGATAAGATTGCTTTATTTCCTGATTAGATTGCTTTATTTTCTCCTCACTATGGGAGTCATTTCAAATTTTAAATATAAGATAAAAGTCTTGGTAGCAGTGTTGTGAGAAACTATGTATTTAAAATGCTTGTTAAGTCTTCAGTATATGGATTCTGGCTTATGTTTAAATAGATAGAGGAGTTTTAAATGATTGTTTATATTTATAAAGGTATGGAAGACACTAATACCTTGAGATGATAACTGTTCATAGCATCTCAGATTAGAAAATGTTAAGGAGATATCACTAGGTCAAAAAGAGATTATCAAATAGATTTGTATTCCCCTGCATACACAGTTCTCATTAAATTCATTTTGTGACTGTGGGAGTAGAAAAGTCAGAGGGCTGGTATTTGTATTAAAACCTACTGTGACTGTGTATTCCCTGAGAGTCCAGTGTTTAGGACTCTGTGTTTGCATTGCGAAGTGCACTTTGCATTGCGAAGTGCCAGGATTCAGTGTCTAGTCAGAGAGCTAAAGTCCCATAAGCTGCATGGTGTGCCCCCCCCTCTCCCCAGCCCCCCAAACCCCTAAGATTATTAATTATAGAGATCTTTCCTCTTTATTTGGTTCATCGAAACCTGTTTATGTAGTAATCAGAATGGGGCCCCATGTTGAAAATTCATTTATTTTCCTTTTTCAGGTATGATGCATTGTGCATTCTACTCCGTCACAGCAAGAATGTACGTTTTTGGTTTGCTCATAATGTGCTTTTCAGTGTTTCAAATCGTTTCTCTGAATACCTTCTGGAGTGCCCTAGGGCTGAAGTGAGGGGTGTATTTGCAAAACTTATAGTATTTGTTGCACATTTTTCTTTGCAAGATGGGCCTTGTCCTTCATCTTTCACATCTCCAGGACCTTCTAGTCAGGTAATTGAAAGGTTTGGTTTAATTATGAAATACTTAAGTGTAAATTATATTTTCTTCCAGTTGAAATTAAACATGCATTGTTTGTGATATGTACTGTATATGAAGGTTCATACACATTATTGGGTTTATTAAAATTGTTTCCCAGTAAGGTATGGTTATTGGGCAGTTTAAAATATAAGGAAATTTTCTTTATTCAGTTATTTGAGGCTCTGTACTAAGTTTTCATGTAACGTTAATTTTATAAAGGCTGAGTTTTTTGTTGACTACATTTTTAGCATAAAGCTACACATGGTTTTTATTTTATTATTCTCTAACACTTAAAACAACATATAAAACATCTGGTACGAAATCTCTCCAGCTCTTCCTCTCTAAAAAAGCAAATGTATTTAATAAGTTTGTATGTGATACTTCTGTAAACATACCCTTTTAATCATCTGTGAACATACCCTTTTAATGCAAATAGAAGTACACTGTTGTGTATCTTGTTGCTGATAAAACAGTAAATTATGCTTCACAGGCATGTGACAATTTAAGTTTGAGTGATCATCTACTAAGAGCAGTGTTAAATCTCCTGAGAAGGGAAGTGTCTGAACATGGTCGTCATTTACAGCAATATTTCAATCTGTTTGTCATGTATGCCAATTTAGGTAAGAATTTCATGATTCTTTTTAATGCGTTATTTTGTATTTACATAGTAAATGATGAAATTATTCATTTCAGTGTTGAGAACTAATCTTATCTAAAATACAAGCAGTATTCTAGGTTTATCCTTGAAATCCTTTGCAGATTTTTTTGTATAATTTTTTTTCCTTAAGATTTGGTTCTTTATTTTTTGCTGTACTGGGTTTTCTTTGCTGCATGGGCTTTCTCTAGTTGCTGTGAGCAGAGGCTATTATCTAGTTGTGGTATGCAGGCTTCTCATTGTGGTGGCTTCTGTTGTTGTAGAACAGGGGATCTAGGGTGCACAGGCTTCAGTAGTTTCAGCATATGGGCTCAGTAGTTGTAGTTCCTGGGCTCTAAAGCACAGGTTCAATAGTTGTGGTGTATGGGCTTAGCTGCTCTGTGGAACGTGGGATTCTTCCAGAGCAGAAATTGAACCTGTGTCTCCTGCATTACGAGGAGGACTCTTTACCACTGAGCAATCTGGGAAGCCCATGTATAACTTTTTAATGGTATTTCTCAGGTTGTGTTCTAAGGTATTTATGCACTGACTATTTCAGTAGTCTTTAAGGTCATAGATTATGTTCATGTTTTATCTTAAATCTGGCTTTAAGAAAACTACTCATTCCCAAACCACATCTCATGCTATCTGAATCAGAATTCCTAGGACTAGGAAAAGAAATCTGTATTTTCTGAAGGATTGCAAGCAGTTGTACCTTTCAGGTTTAAGAATCATTTCCCAAAGAAATTGGCCTTTTGTGCATGTTTTGGTTAAAAGAAATTGAAGTCCATGACAGTGTATGTAGTTGTTTACTTAAAAGTTCATCTGTTTAAATCAATACTAGTTAGTAACTATCATTTTCAATATATCCTTTTTAGAGTAGCCTACGTTTTTCCTGAACGGTCTAGTGGTTTTCCCTACTTTCTTCAATTTAAGTCTGAATTTGGCAATGAGGAGTTCATGATCTGAGCCATAGTCAGCTCCCAGTCTTGTTTTTGCTGACTGTATAGAGCCTCTTCATCTTTGGCTGTGAAGAATATAATCAATATGATTTCTGTGTTGACTATCTGGTGCTGTCCATGTGTAGAATCTTCTCGTGTGTTGTTGGAAGAGGGTGTTTGCTATGACGAGTGCGTTCTCTTGGCAGAACTCTTTTAGCCTTTGCCCTGCTTCATTCTGTACTCCCCAATGCCAAACTTGCCTGTTACTCCAGGTGTGTCTTGACTTCCTACTTTTCCATTCCAGTCCCCTATAATGAAAAGGACATCTTTTGGGGGTGTTAATTCTAGAAGGTCTTGTAGGTCTTCATAGAACCATTCAGCTTCAGCTTCTTCAGCATTACTGGTCAAGGCATAGACTTTGAAAGTGGTGGTATTGAATGGTTTGCCTTGGAAATGAACAAAGATCAATCTGTCATTTTTGAGACTTCATCCTAGTACTGCATTTTGGACTCTTCTGTTGACTGTGATGGCTACTCCATTTCCTCTAAGGGATTCTTGCCCACAATTGTAGATACAATGGTCACCTGAGGTAAATTCAGTCATTCCAGTCAATCTTAGTTTGCTGATTCCTAAAATGTTGACATTCACTCTTGCCATCTCCTGTTTGATCTCTTCCAATTTGCCTGGATTCATGGACCTAACATTCCAGGTTCCTATGCAATATTTCTCTTTACAGCATTGAACCTTGCTTCTATCACCAGTCACATCCACACCTATGTGTTGTGGCCAAAGTACTGCAGTATTCTTGCCTTGAGAATCCTATGAATTATGGCCAAAGTACTGCAGTATTCTTGCCTTGAGAATCCTATGAATGGTATGGAAATGGCAAAAAGATAGGTCACTGAAAGAAAAACTTTTCAAAGATTCATTTGAAAAGACTCTGAGGCTGGGAAAGATTGAAGTGGGGGGAGAAGGAAATGACAGAAGATGAGATGGTTGGATGGCATCACTGACTCAGTGGACATGAGTTTGACTAAAACTGTGGGAGTTGGTGATGGACAGGGAGGCCTGGCATGCTGCAGTCCATGGGGTCACAAAGAGTCAGACATGACTGAGCAAATGAACTGAACTGAACTGAACTTTTTCCCTAACACGAATTCTTATTTTTGGTGGTTACCTAAAGAGTGTGGGAGGGAGAGGATATAGGTATACATCAGCTGATTTACATTGTTCACAGCAGAAATTAACACATCTAGTTTGCTTCCATGTCCTGGCTATTAGAAATAGCGCTGCAGTGAACATTGTGGTACACGTGTCTTTTTCAGTTCTGGTTTCCTCATGTGTATGCCCCGCAGTGGGATTGCTGGGTCATATGGCAGTTCTATTTCCAGTTTTTAAAGGAATCTCCACACTATTCTCCATAGTGGCTGTACTAGTTTGCATTCCCACCAACAGTGTAAGACGGTTCCCTTTTCTCCACACCCTCTCCAGCATTTACTGTTTGTAGACTTTTGGATAGCAGCCATTCTGACTGGCATGAGATAGTACCTCATTGTGGTTTTGATTTGCATTTCTCTGATAATGAGTGATGTTGAGCATCTTTTCATGTGTTTGTTAGCCATCTGTATGTCTTCTTTGGAGAAACGTCTGTCTAGTTATATGGCCCTCTTTCTGATTGGGTCTTTTATTTTTCTGGAATTGAGCTGCAGGAGTTGCTTGTATGTTTTTGAGATTAATTCTTTGTTCCTTGCTTCGGTTGCTATTATTTTCACCCATTCTGAAGGCTGTCTTTTCACCTTGCTTATAGTTTCCTTTGTTTTGAGTAAGCTTTTACGTTTAATTAGGTCCCATTAGTTTATTTTTGCTTTTATTTCCAATATTCT
>NW_017189684.1:0-37959 GCF_001704415.2 Capra hircus | reverse complement strand
TCAGGTTGGATTTGCAGCTCAGGCACCGGTAGAGCAGAGAATGCTGAAGACTCATCAAGGTGGATGGTCTGGGACCCTTTGGGCCTCAGGAGGATGGGGACAGCACCACGGCCCCTGCTGCTGCAGGCGGCGGGCGGTACGGCCCCCAGCCAGGCACGTGGCAGCCCAGGCCTCATTCCCACTGAGCTCCTGTCTGGCAGAGTCGGCCACCAGCACCAGCCGAGGGGCCTTGGCAGAGGCGCACTGCGCAGCTTGGGACTAGGGGGGGGGCTGACACAGCCAGCGCAGCTGCCCAGTGCCTCCCCCGGCCAGCACTCCCGCTGACGCGCAGAAGCACCTGGCCCCCAGAAGAGGATCCAGGTGCAGCCGCGAAGTGCAGCAGGGGTGGGAAGAGTCCCATAACGGGTCACAACCCGATTTCAGAAAGATGTGTTTTATCCGCCAGAGGACCCCAGAGCCGTGCCTTCGCCACCAGGGGAGTGGCAGCAGAGCCCCAGCCTGCAGGCCAGGAGCAGGTGGCAGCCCAAACAGATGGCGATGAGAAGGTCCCCCCGCCTGGCCCAGGCACAGAAGCCAGGGCTGCCCCACCCGCCTCCCTACCCCGCCCTGCCCCGCAAAGGGCTGGCCGGCCCCGCGCAGCTGAGTCTCGCCCTGCGCGCAAAGCCAAGGGCAAGCGTGGGCGGGGTGACTGGCACCCCCATGGAGGTGGGCTGACCGGGAGGCGCAGCAGGCCGGGAGCCAGGCCAGGACCAGGCGTGGGGTTGGCAGGGGGCGCAGAGCTGCCCTGTGGCCACAGGGCTGGGCCGGCTCCACCACCTCCACTGGGCGGCACCCTGCCCAGGTAAGGTGCCCTGCCTGGTGTCCAGAGCCACCTGGGCCGACAGGATGTGGCCCCGGGACACACTCCGGCCACAGGCACTACATGTGAGCGGCCGGCCTGGGTCACTGTGTCCAGGAGCCCAGCTGGAAGCTCTGCTGGCCAATTCTGACACCTCCAGGACCCTGTCAGGCGAACCCCTCCCCACCCCGGGCACCGATGACGCTGTCCCCAAGCCCCTGGGGCGGCGCCCAGGCTGGGCAGACTGAGGGATACCTGGACGCGGGGACAGAGGCACAGGTGCGCGTGACGTGGGGGGTGCGGGGGGACCCTTGCATGGCCCCGCTGGGGGTCTGCACACCGTCCTGGGGGTGTGGTCCAGGTGGGCAGCTGCTGTTTCTGGCCTCAGGTGACTCGGCTCTGATTCCAGCGTCAGGCCAGCAGGAAGGGAGCCTGGTGGGCGCGGGCAGACGCCCAGGAGAGGCCCCACATTATGCTCCCCCTGTCCCCTGTCCGAAGCCCCCGCTCCATGCCCTCCACGGCAGTCAGTGCCCAGGCCCTCCTGGACCTTTCTCCCGAGCCGACGCCTCTGGGCGTCTCCTCTCTCGCAGCCGGCTTCCGCTTCTTTCACATCTTCCACCTCAGGGCCCCGCCCCCCCCACCCCAGGTGGATGCTTGCGAGCGAGCGGGTCTCCACGTGGGAGGCGCGTCCTTGCCGAGGAGTCTGTTTTCTTTTCGGTGGAGCTGGAATCTGCAGCTCCTGCGTAAACCCGGAGGTCGTTCACGTCCCCGGTGAGGAAGCACAGCTGTGGTTTCCTGGCTTGTGCCCCGGTGCTGGGCCCCCCCAGCCACTCCGCTCGTCCCCACTCCAGGGAGGACCTGGGGTTACCACGGCTCCTAGATGCCCCCGCAGGTCACGGGGGCATGTGGCTCCCCTGGGCCGAAGGCCAGTCTCGCAGTGGGCCTCCCGGGACCACCTCCAGCTCCTGCCCAGAGGAGCCTCCGCTGGGGGCTGAGAACTCCCGCCCAGGCCAGCATCCTGTCCACACTGGCCGAGCTGGGAGCACCCTTCCGGCAGTGCAGGCATCGAGGGGGAGGTCGGACCCACCACCATCCCATCCTGCAGGAGACAGCCCCATTTCCAACTGCGGGAAGCTCGAATCCAGCCTGTGGAAGCGATTCCAGATGTTTTTGGCACCAGGAAGAGCCTTCTGTGAACCCAGGAATGTGGCCGGGGCAGGCAAGAGTCCCCATTGACCCTGTGGCACTTCTGGACGGGCAGCCACATGGCACAGAGGATGTTTGCTGCTTTGCGAAGCAAACAGGCCACTGGGCAGGGCCCGCCTCCCCGGCCTGGGGACATCTAGCGTAGAGGACACACAGGGACCAGGGCAGCAGAGAGAGGCAGCCCAGGACCTCTGCACCCTCCCTGAAGACCCACTCACCCTCTTGTACTCGAGTCCCGCCGTGACCCGAGTGTGGGGGCAGCTGCAGAAGTGCCCAGACTCACACCACGCACACCCTTACGGGAGTGCAGACATGTGTGCGCACACCCAGCCCAGCCCCCTCCACACAGATGATGGCTGTGGCAGGCGACAGAGCGCTGAGCCCCGGAACAGCCCCACCGCCCCGCACCCTGAGGCCCCGGGAGCCAGCGGCCCCCAGGGCTCCTGCCCCGCAACCTGGGGTCAGGTGCAATTGCCAAAGGCCTGAGTGGAGGACGACCTCGCAGGACAGAGGGGCCCTTCCTGACGTCCCTGCGACTCTGGCCACCACAGGCTCAGCCTCCCCGCCTCCCGGGACAGGCCTGCACCCCAGGGCCCCTTGGCCAGGCCAAGGGGGTGTCTCCCCAGAGCTGCAGGTCAGCCCTGCCGAAGGGCCCTCCACCGGCCGCTCTGGGCCTCAGCCATCACCAGCTGAGTGAACGTCAGGAAACTGGATATATTTACAATTTTTTAAAAGCTTGAAGCCAGCGTTCAAAACGGGGCTGTTTTTCCACTGGAAATTGTAATGTGAGCCCAGAACCTTCCCGCTCACCCTGTTGGCTTCTGAGGCTGGTGCCCGCGCGGGGGCCACCCCAGGCCGGTCCACCGCCCTGCCGAGGGGGTCCTGCTGCCGCGCCTGCCCTCCTGACCAGCCAGGAGCCCAGCCTGGGAGGGAGGCAGGGCTGCCCACCAGGCCGGCAGGCGTGGGGCCAGGAGGGGGCCCTGAAGCCCCGCAGCCAGTCCCCCTGCCCTCCCCGCTCAGACCCCAGGAGGTGTCAGACGGTTCTCAGCGCGAGGCTGGGAGCGGGCACCTGACCCCGCAGCCAGGCACTGGAGTCTGCTACCCTCAAGTTCCCATGGCCCTCCCGGCACCCCAGGCTGGGCCCACCTGCACCCACCTGTCCTCCTTGGAGGGATGGCCGTCCCCACCTGCGCCGGCTTGAGCCACGGAAAGGCAGGATGGTCCCTATGGCCACCCAGCCCAAAGGCAGGTGCTATGGGGCCACCACGAGGCAGAGCCCCCGACACCCAGGGAAGGTCCCCCACAGCCTGGGACTCCCGACATATTGCGCCCCCGCCCCCATGCTATCTAGGAACCTGGACCTGAGGAAAGGGGTGGGGGCCACAGACCACCATCACACCACCCCCGGGGACGCCTGCTGCCACCTGCCCCCGGCCCTGAGCCGAAGGCCCCTGACACAGACACGCCCTGGAGGACAGACCCCCGTGGGCTGGACACACCCATGTGCCACCTGCGGCCCCCTGGTTCCGAGAGGAACTGGCGGGTAGAGGCAGGCCCTTACCGCCCCAACCTCTTCCCGGGAAGAACAACAAACCACCCTCGGCCCCCTGCGGGGGTGGGCACTGGGGGACCGTGGGACCTGCAGGCTCCCTACCTGAACTGAGTTCCCCTCCAGGCCCAGGGGGCTATGGGGTGGGCTCGGGGGTGGCAGTGGCCTGGGCTGCAGACCAGGACAGCTGGGCAACCGTCTCACGGACTCTGGGGAAAGCAGCGCGGGCAGTTCCTCCTCTGAGGTGGCGGCCACACTCCTTAGTCCCGAGTGTGTGGCACCCCTGCCTTCCCTGCCAGGTCGCCAGAGGGGGTTTCACTCGGGGAGGCCCTGGTGGATGGGAGGGGCGGCCTGGGACCCCACACCATGGTCGTCTCCATCGAGGTGAGTGGGGGCCACACTGGGGCAGGAAGTCGCCGGAGGCCAGGCCTGCTGGGGACCCGGCTTCATGGGGCTGGCCCCCTCTCTGCCCCAGGAGGACACATCCTCCAGGCTGGGGGGCGGCACGGTCCACCAGTGTTCACTGTAGCTGGGGTCTGGCCTGGGGGTGGGTCAGGGCAAAGTCCCCTGGGGCTGTGGGAAGGCACGAGCCTCGGGCCGGGCTCCGCCTACCTCCAGGAAGGGCCCCCAACCCTGGGAGGGTCTGCGCAGCCCCTCGTGCGAGCCGGCCGGCGTGGTCCTCGTGCACGGGTGTGTGCACATGTAAGTCGCAGGGTGGGGCCAGATGCCCAGGCCTCAGAGCCCCGCCCCGGCCCCGAGGACCTCAGTCCAAGCAGGGCCTCCACCGTTGGTCCCTCCCTGCTGGGGGCCGAGACAGCACCCCGGGAGTGGACGCGGGCCTGGTGTCGGGGGAAGGAGACCCCCCCAGACCCACCCTGGCCGCCGGGCTGAGCCTGGGCCTCAGGGATACGGCAACAGCCCCTGCCCCACGGCCCCCTCTCTCTGCGGGGACCCCAAGGACCCAGCATCCAGACCTGAGCTGAGGTGGGCATGTCACCCCGAGCTCCCGCCCGGCGCTCCGGTGGGACCCCAGGCCGCCCCCACTGTGGGGTCAGGCCTGGTGGGATTGCTGCCTGTGAGGATGAAAGTGGGCCCTGCCAGGTGCCTGGCGGGCAGTCAGCCCTCCCCAGGGGAGACGCGGGTCTCAGAGACAGCGGGGACTCGGTCCCATTTCAGCCTCAGCACAGGCCGAGGTGGAGCTGAAACGCTCCGGAGTTGGAGACACGGGGCAGCCTGGGGCCCACCGAGCCCGCTGCGGCAGGCCTGTCAGGAGACCCCAGGGGCCCCCACCAGGAAGTCTCACAACCGAGCACTCCGGGAGGCCTCTCGGAAGGGTGTGTGGATGAAGGGAAGTGTGAGGGAGTGCCCCCAAGCCCCACACACCCACATGCAGAGCTGCGCGTGTGTGCCCACAGTCACACAGTGCACAGGCCCCCATCAGGGGCCCCAGGCCCCCCGGGACCGGACTCCAAGCCCCAGGCCCGCCCCCCTCAGGGGGAAGGGAGAGCTTGGCTGCTTCAGGGATGGACCGCAGACCCTGTCCCCTCCGTCCTGTCCAGGGGGCTCTGGGAAGCGGCGAGGGACGAGGTAGGGCGTGGGCCAGCCCCTGGCCAGTCAGACCGTGCCTCCCACTGTCCACCCTCAGCCAGGAGAGACCCAGCGCCTGTCTGCGGCCCTTGTGGGGAGGAGGCCGCCGGCGGGCCAGCCTCAGCCCGGAGCAGGGCCTTGCCAGGACGCGTGCTCCGGCCATGGCCCTCCACGGGGCACAGGGCAGGCCTCTCTGGTGGGCGTGCAGGGTGGGGGTGTGGGCTCTCTGTCCACACCGCTCAGCCCCGCCAGAGCCCTCCCCAGGGCCCCTCCCCAGGGGCCCTCCACTTCTCTGCGGGCCCTGCCCGGTGTCCACGGGGCCTGGCTTGAGGGCTGCTCGCTGGCGCGGCCTCATTTCCTCTTGGCCCGCAGGCTCCGGGCGGCCACGGGAACAAAGGGTGGATTGTGCCTCATTCTGGGCCTGCTCCCCGCCCGGCCGCTGCCCCCGCGGGGCCCCAGGGGTGATGCTTGCATTTGTAGCCAAGCGAGAGTCCTCCAGCCAAGCTGCTAGGGCTCAGCGCACGGACGGCCTCGGGTACCAGCCGCGGGCCCAGGAGCCCAGGAGCCGGCAGCCTGTCCTGGACCCATCTGGCCTGCCACCCTCCCCCCACCAGCTGCCCGAAGCCCCAAGGTGGCAGCCAGGCAGCTCCATGCCTGCCCCGCGCCGCCTCCTGTGCAGACACTTGCCGTCACCAGCCCACAGCATGTGTCTGTCCAGCCCCAGCCCAGCCCAGCACCCCCTTGCCCTGTGATGCCCGTGACTCCCTGTCACCCTGCGGCCCATCCAGGCCTCCCTGGCATCTGAGGGTGCCTAACGCTCCGAGCTGGCTTCTGGAGGGTCACGGGGGGCCAGCCCTCTCGGTTTCCAAGAGGGCAGAAAGGAGAAGAACCACACCCTGACATTCTGCCGCCAACAGCCGCTCTCCAAACATTCAGCAAGCGCCGCTGTGTGCCCGTCTGGGCCCTGCAGCCCACAGGTGGAGACACTGGCAGCGGATGGGCCATCCAAGGCAAACGCCATCCCATCGGTCAGCCGGGCACAGGGTCCTGTGGCCGCAGACCTCCCAGCAGGCTGGCACCCACCCTCGGCAGACCCGGGTGGACACGAAGGCCCCCGCGGCTGCCCCGAGAACAGCCAAGGCGCCTCAACCACGGGTGCTGGGCTCAGGGGCCACCATCCTCCCAGCCAGGAACAAGGCTGAGCCCGGGGCTGGGGTCCCTGCTGGGCCCCCACCCCCACCCCGGTACAGCCCTGCCCCCTGAAGACACCCTGAGGCCTCGCCAGGGGCCCCCGGCTCCCCTCCCCCGCTGTTGGTTTAGCTCCCGCCTCTGCCATCAAAGGAGCTTTGTGGCCACGAGTGGAGCCGGAGCCGATGGTCTTGGAGGGGCTCCAGGAATGAACAGCAGAGGACGGCTTCTGGAAGAACGTGGAAAAAAAAAAAAGAGGAAAAAGTTGTGAAGGAAGAAGGAATTTGCTTCTGCGGAGCCCGGTGCCACCCCAGCCCACCCCGGGCCCCGGTCCAGGCGGGTCCACTCCAGGCCGGTCCACTGTGGGCCGGGCCTGCGCTCACCTCCTACCCACGCAGTGACAGGGGCTACTGCTGGCTGGGGCCTCTCACCCGTGCCACAGAGGAGACTGAGGGTCAGAGTGGCAGGGAGCTGCCTGGGGCCTCAAGATGGGAGGGTCTGCTGCCTGAGAAGACAGCTCGTGTGCGCTGGGTGGGAGGTCAGCCTGGGGTGCTGCCAGGCGGCAGACAGCAGGGTGAGGGTTGAGGTGGGGCCTGCAGCCCAGGGCTGGAAGGGGATACGGTGGTGACCCCAGACCCCCACCGCCCTAGCCAACATCAGAGGTCAGAGGCAGGCCGGGCCATGGCCGCTGACCACTACACGCTCTTCTTGGCCTCGCCGCAGTCCTCCTGGAGGCTGGCAGACCCCCTGTCCCCACCACAAGACGGAAGAGGGCAAGGGCAGAAGGCAGGGGTCAGGGACACGGAGAGCTCCCTGCCCCTGCCCCCCACCGCACCATCCCCCTTCGTTGGAGATGTACACCCAGTGACGGGTCCCCAGGGCAGGGCTGAGGGTGGGTCCCAGCAAGGAGTGGGCAGGCCATAAGGCTTCACGAAAAGCCCACTGGGACGACCTTGGGGCAGGCCTAGGGAGCAGGAGGGACGGGGCAGCATCCCAGCAAGAGCCCCGGAACCCAGGGCCCGACAAGAGAGACTGCCAGGTTCCAGGAGGGTCAGGAATCCTGAGCACAGGGAAGGGACAGTGTCAGCGAGAGGGGTGAGGCACCTCCTCTCCCCAGGGCCTCCCCCTGAAGCCCCCCTTCACTGCCTCCATCGGGGTGATGCTGGGGTGTCCTTGCCCCCCCATGGAGCCCCCCACCACTGGGGCCCACAGAAGCAGACGGTGCCCCCTGGGGGCACAGCCCAAGCACCAGGGCCAGGACACCCCTGCACGTCCTCTCCGCAAGGGCCTCTAGGGCCTGGGGTTGGCGCTTTGGGGGCACAAGGACGGCTCGGCCTTTCCTCCAACCCAACGCTCTCCCCAGCCCCCGAGACTCAGAAGGGGCCCCTCCAGCCAGCTGCTGGCAGCTGTTGGCACCTGTAGGCCCGGAGCCAGATGCCCCATGGCTGCAGGGCGAGGGGGGCGCTGGGCCCGCCCCGCCCTTACCTGGGGCTGCTGCAGACCCTTCCCTGGTCCCTGGGGCCAAGGGTGTGTCTCAGCCCAGCCCCCACGGGGATGGACGTCTGATCCTAACCCGAGGCTGCTCCAAGGCAGGCCCGCGCGCACCCTCTCCCCGGGCTTGTCTATGGAGTTGGCGGGTCCCACAGAGCTCAGCTCCATGGAGTCTTGAAGGTGCGGTGGGGGAGGGGGTGGGGGAGTCAGTGAAGCCTCTGGGGGTGCCCTCACCCCTGCGGCCCTGGAGAGGGGAGGGAGCAAGCCTGCCAGCCCCAGGCAAGGCCGGGGTGGGACTGAGCCCAGATCCAGGCAGGAGAGGCCGCACATCTCAGCACTGGCCACGGCGCCCGACCGCGACGCTCCATCTCACTGCCCCTGACAGGCACCAGAGACAAGACCCCCAAGGAGCCAGCCCACATCCCTAAACGCAGGAGTGTGCTGAAGGCCCCTGGCCCAGGGCCTCCTTCGCCCCGGAGCAGATTCGGAGCTGGTGCTGGCCAGGGCACCAGGGTGGGGGCGTGCGACGCCAGGCCCAGGACAGGCGCAGCCACCCAGGGCTGGTGCGAGCCCCGTGTCAAGGCTTCCATACCTCACATCAGCGATGCCAGGGGCGCAGGCAGCTGACCAGGGTGCCAGCCGCTGCCCAGCAGAGGCGCACTGGATGGCGGGCTCTTGCGTCCTCCAGGCACAGCTCCAGGTGACCCCAGGCAGCACAGCCAGGCATTGGAAGCTGCCAACCCAGGGCTCCATCGGGGCCCCCCCGGGGGTCTCCACGGGAGAAGCCCCACGGAAGGCAGAGCCCCCTTCCCAGGCACTATATTCCCCAGTCTGGGGACCGCTACCAGCTCCCACCCACTCGCCTGGGCTCACTAATACGTGTGGCCTGCTGGGAAGCTCACCCTTCCTTCCACAGACAGCGGCAGTCCAGGAGTCAGGGTGGCTGGGCCAGGGGGATCACCGGCCTGCGGAGGCCTCTTGAGCCAAGGCAGAACAGAGGTGGGTGTGGGGAGGGCACCTAGGTGGGACTGGCAGGATGGGGGCTGAATCGGGAGGACAGCATGGACCTTCATAGGGCTCCCAGGAGAGCCCCTGGCCCCGGGCTCCCCTGATGCCCGGCCCATCTCCTGAGGACCCTGAGACCAGCCAGCCCTCGGGGCTTGAGTAGGACGGGCTCCCGCCCCCGCCCCGCCCCCGGGGTGAGGTCAGAGGGGCTGCAGAGGGAGCCTCCGGCCAGGCCCCGCCCCCTGCGCGTGACGAGCAGCCTCGGCCCCGCCCACTGCCCGCAGGAGGGCTGCATGGGGGCTGGTGCCCAGGCATACTGTGAGGGCTGCTGCCTGGCCTGGCCCAGCCCAGCCCCGGGTGGCTTGATCCTGTGGGATCCCCGCGTCTCCGCACCCCACCTCGCAGCAGCTCCGCCTCACAGGCCGTCAAGTCCCAGGACAACCCAGCCTGTGCCCTGGGTCTGGGTAGTGCCCTGGGTCTGGGTACTCACCTTTCAGCCCCTTGACATCGCAGCCCCTCCACCCGACCCTGGCCCCTGAGCAGGCCCAGGCCCCTGCAAGCTCTATGCAGTGCCGCCCAGGAGGCTGGGCAACCTGGCTGGCACCTGCAGGCTTTGACCCCACTTCCCGAGCCCTGGGTGAGTCTGTGCTGGGCAGGGTGTCCTCGTCCCATGTCCTGAACCCATGACCCATGTTCCTGTCCCCTTTCCTAAGTCTTAAATCCTGCATTCCTGTCCCAGGCCTCCTGGCCGGGCCCCTGGACAAGGCTCTGATCTCCTGCCAGGCCCTCCCACAGGTGTGGCCCTACACTCCCCCATCCTCACCCTCCTGCCGCGACACCCGGTCCCTGGACATCGGCCTCAGGGCCCCCACTCTGGGACAGCTGCAGAAGCCTCTTAGCCGCCCCTTTGAAACCAGGAGGGCTGGGAGGCGGGGGACGGGGTGGGGGTGGGGTAGGGAGGGGCCAGTCACACCCCAGAGCGTCAGAGCTTGAGCTGCCCTTTCAAGTTCACAGGTTTGAAGAGGACAGCTTGTCACAGCCCAGGCCACAGGGAAGGTGCCGGCCTGGCTCCGGGCCTCCGCCCTCCTGGGAGTCCCATCTACTCAGCACCCAGAACCCCACCATGGGCATCAGGAGTTTTGGTGCCGGTGGCCCAGTCTGGCCTGGGAATTACGGAGAACACAGCTGGGTCCCCCTCCTGTTTCTCGAGACTGGGACCCCCCCAGAACAAGGTGCAGGGCCCACTGCCACCCCGCGGAGACTCACGAAGCTGGGGGCAGGGAAGCTTTCGTGCTCCTGTTTGGGACCCCAGTGGCGTCACGGGGGGCTGCTTGCTGGTCTTTCTGCCTGTGACCAAGGGCACATTAGGTCCTGGCCTTGGTATTTATGGAGGGGCAACTGTGGAAGGCCAGCGAGGCCAAAGCGCGGCCCCCAAGCGCCCAAGAGGCGAAGCCCCGCCACGGAGCCTCTCCTGGTGCGACCCCAGGAGCCCCTGACCCGACTCCGGAAGCGGGCCTGACTCAAAGACCCTCGGGACCTCCTCACCCCAGACTCTCCCCTCGCGCAGCCCGGCCCCGCCCACTCGCGCTCCCCGGCCCCGCCCCCGCCCCCGGCGCCCCGCCCACTCAAGGCTCCCAGGTCTCAGCAGGGCCCCCAGGGGGCGGGCCCGGCCAGAAGCCCCGGGTAGGCAGATGTCAGACCGGTTGGACTCTGCATGTGGTTAGGGCGGCCCTGGGAGCCTTGGTCCACGTGGTGCCCTCCTCCCTCCACACCTGCCCCACCTACAGCTGGAAGTGGGAGATGGCGTGGCTGAGGACTCCTCTGATCACCAAGGTGTGGCCGGCCTGTAATCCGGGGCTGGGCTTCTTGGTGGCCGCCCAGCCCCATGCCAATGGACCTGTCCACTCGTCCAGACCCCACCCCCGCCCGCACACCTTTCCCGGCACCCCAGCAGGTCCACAGAGTGCCCAGCCCACCAGCAGCCCTCTCTCCAGGAAGGGCGCTGGGGGGTGGACACTGGTCTCCAGGGAACCAGACCGCTCAGGCTGAGACAGGCCCTACATTAGTCCCCTGCCTTCCCTGGGGCAGATGGTGAGGCTGGTCCCCATGAGCCAGGTGGACAGCAGCGGCCTCAGGCCAAGGGCACAGGGGTGCAGTCCCAGTCTCCTCTGAGGTTCTGAGGGACCACACCCTCCAGGAACCTGCCCCTCTACCCGCACGCTGGGGTGAGGGCAGCTCAACTCCTATGACCCAGAGATGGCCCACTGCCTGAGGTCTCCCCACTGCCCAAGGCCTCCTCTCTCTCCACCCTTCCCCCTCAGACTGAAACCCAACCAGACATTGGCTGCAGCCAGTCCTGTCTGGGGAACATCTGTTTGGTCGCCAGCTGTGGGCCACCGGCAGCCCCCACTGCCGCCCGGCTTCCCACCGCCAGCCAGGCCCTGGGTCTCCCTTGGGGCTGTGGGTGGCCCCCATCATCCGGCCTGAGCTTGGTGAGGGGTCCCTCAGGGCCGGCCCCTGCCTCCTTGGAGACAGGAGTGGGGTCCACCCTGGGGGGCCAGAGGCTGGGGGCACAGCACTGAAGTGGACAGGGGGTGCCGTCCTGCCTCTCCTGGGGTCCCAGCAGAGGAGGGAGGGGCAGCTGGAGGCAGCAGAGGCGGGGGTCCAGCTCGGAGCCTGGGAGAGGAAGTGGGCCGCAGCCCAGCAGGGAGCCACGGAGGAGGCAAGACGGGCCCGAGCTCCTGGCCTGAAGTGCTGAGAACCAGAACCAGGCTGGCCCCAGGGGCCTCTCGAAAATCGCACAAGCTGTCCGTGCTCCTCCTTAAGAGGCTCCAGAACCTACGGGCCGGAGCAGCCGAAGCCCTGCCTGCTGGCTGATGAGTCAGAGCCTGTCTCCCCGTTGAGGGAGGCACTGCTGCCCCAACCAGGGTGGTCGGGGCCCTGCGGCAGCCCCCAGCCCACCTGCCCGCCGAGGGCACATGGCGAGCCCCGGAATGTGGGGCGGGAGGAGCACAGGCCCTGTGGTGAGGACTGGGGGCGGGGGGTCACACCAGCAGAGAAAGCAGACCCCCAGACAGCCAGACTCGGGCCGGCCAGAGACACGCGTCCCGGACACTGACGGTGGGCCCGGGGGGACCCGAGCCTGCGGCCTGGCCGTGGGGTTCCTGGCATACAGGCGCATGCGCGCATGGAAAGGAACACCAGCTTCAAGGAAAAGGATGCACGTTTTCTTGTTTTACAAAATAAATTAAATATACGAAGCGTCAGCTCAAACTCTATATAAAATTACAAAGGTCTGGGGCCACGGGTAACAGGGTGATGGGTGCCCAGGCCAGGGTGGACATCCAGTGTGGCCACAAAGCCAGGTGGGTCCTGGGCCCTGGAAGAGGCCAAGTCTCCGTGGCCCAGCTCTCCTTTCATCATTATTAATATTATTATCTTAATTTCTTAAATATAAATATCAAGGCCCCTCCTCTCTGGCAGTGGGAGGCCGGGTGGGACGAAAGTCAACCCCCCCTGGCTCCAGCCTCTCAGGACAGGGCCCAGGACTGCTCCGCCCGACCCCCCTCCAGGGTGCTGGTGGACTCCTGGACACCAGGACAGGTGGTGGCAAAAATAGCCTGGGCAGGGACACAGGCAGGCAGGCGTAGGGAAGGGGTCGGAGTTTTTGGTTTGCAAAGCCAGGGTGCCTCTCAGATCTCCTGCCAGGCCAGGGTGGGGGGGTGCCCGTGGCCCCCGTGAAATCCTTCTCACAGGGCCAAGGGATTCCTTCACGAGCTAGCCGGTTGCCACATGCGCACTGCGGTTACAATACAGACCTTCCCAAAGGCTTCTCAGTCTGAGTGTGTGTGTGTGTGTGTGTGTGTGTGTGTGTGTGTCCAGAGGCATGTGGTGTGTGTGTGCGCATCCACGTGCGTGTGCGCCCCCCGGGGCATGGGGAGACGGGCCCGTGGTGCGTCCCCGCTGTGGCCCTCTGCCCCCAGCCTGCACGGGGTGGCCTCTGCAAGCCCCCCAGGCGCCTAGCACTGGCAGTGGATGTGCTGATGCTGGTGGACTTTGCCCTCCACATGTGAGTGTGTGTGTGAGTGTGTGTGTGAGTGTGTGTGTGAGTGTGTGTGCGTGTGCGTGTCTGTGTAGAGTTTGGGGTAAAGCTTGGGGCCGGTGGCTGAGCCGGGGCCCAGCAGGTGTTGGGGGGCAGCCGGGGGCCCGAGCTCCTCACACAGCCCCACTCCGGGGCTGGAGCCCAGGGGGGCGGGGGCGGGCAGGTCCTTATCCCCGCCGCGGTCGCGGGCTGTGGCGGGCGGGCGATGTGCAGGGGCCGGGGGAGCCGGGGCCGGGGCGCACGGCTTCTTCTTGGCCTGGCAGAGCCACAGGACCACGGTGCCCACAATGAAGACCGCGCCGGCCGGGATGCCGATGACCACCGGCCACGGCAGGCTGGTGGTGGAGGACGAGGGGGCCACGGGCGGCCCTGGTGGCTTTGGGTCTACGGGAGAAACCGAGGAGGGTAGGGAGGGGACTGTCAGGGTGCGGGCATCCTACAACCCAGCTGGTGCGCGGGGGCGGGGCGGGACCCCGGGGGGCGGGGCGGGACCCCGGGGGCGGGGCGGGACCCCGGGGGGCGGGGCGGGACCCCGGGGGCGGGGCGGGACCCCGGGGGGCGGGGCGGGACCCCGGGGGGCGGGCGGGACCCCGGGGGCGGGGCGGGACCCCGGGGGGCGGGGCGGGACCCCGGGGGGCGGGGCGGGACCCCGGGGGCGGGGCGGGACCCCGGGGGCGGGGCGGGACCCCGGGGGGCGGGGCGGGCCCGGGGGGCGGGGGCGGGTCCCCGGGGGCGGGGCGGGTCCCCGGGGCGGGTCCGGGCGCACGTACCAGGCAGCACCGTCAGGAAGGCGCTGCGGAAGCTGTAGCCCATGGTGTTGGCTCCCAGGCAGATGTACATGCCCGCGTCATCCTGGCGCGCACGCGTGATGAGCAGCTTGTTGAGGTAGGAGCCGTCGGGCCGCGACCACACGTCGCCGGTGGGCAGCACCACGAACTTCTGGCCGCCCACGTCGATGGTGGAGTTGTAGCGGCCTTCGGCGCCGTACTCCACGCGCTTCAGCCACTGGATCACGGGCTTCACGTCGCTGTGCACTTTGCACTGGAAGGATGTCGTGCCCCCGAAGTCCACCGTCGTGTTCACGGGGTGCGTGCCCGTGAGCACAGGCTTGGAGCGCGTCCGCTCTGGGCAGGGACAAGCGTTGGGCGCGGCCCCAGGGCTGCAGCCCACCCTCAGCCCTCGCCCCACCCCCGCCCCCGCCCGAACTCACGGATCACATCCACCTTGTAGGTGGCGTTGATGGCGCCTGCGCGGTTCGACACGCGGCACGTGTACTTCCCACTGTCCTCCGGGCGCAGGTTCTTCAGGCTCAGCGTCCACTTCTTCTTCCTGTGCTCGCCCGCCGCCGGGCGGGTCAAGGCCTGGTCATCCTTCATCCACATGATATCGGGCCGCGGGTGCCCGCTGGCCACGCACTTGAGCCGCACGGAGCTGCCCACGGGCCGCGCAATCACGCGGCGCCTCATCTTGGAGGGCTGCGTGAAGCGGGGCCGCGCTGCAGAGGGAGGGAGGCGTGGAGGTCAGAGGGCCAGGCGGGGTTGGGGGAGCGGTAGGCCCAGTCCCCAGCCCACCTGACGCCCCTCTGCTCACCCCACTGCTTGCCGGCTGGATCTTCCTGGCCCCCAGAGGAGCTGTCGTGCCCTGGGCTCTCCCTTCCTGGACTGGTGTCATCTGGGGGGGATGGGGGCACGTGAGAGGGGCCTCAGTAGCCCCTGTGAGACCCCAGCATAGACCCCAGCCCCAGGCCCAGCTTGGAGGCTCCAACACACCAGCAGGAGGCCGTGGATGCATGCCCGCAGCTCAGAATCCCAGGGACAGCTGGGCGGGAGCCGCCTCCCGGCCCACTGCCTGGGTGCAGGTGACCCCGCCAGGCGTGGGTGGGATAGAGGTCTGGCTCTCCCACCCTGGCTCCCGGGGGTCTGCAGGGCCTGGGGGCGGTGGGGGCCGGGGCCCGCCAGCAGCTGCAGTAACCCTAGCCCACATCAAGGGGCCGAGGGCTCGGTGAACTGACATGGCTCGCATACCGCCTGGTCATCCTCCCCTTTGAAAGGACGTGGTGGGGGACACCCACAGTATTCCCATTCCACAGTCCAGAGGGAACCTGGGGGGGGGGAGGTGCGTGGGGAATGCTGAGGAATGCCCCCTCCCCGGGACAGCCGCCGCCTCCAGGGCCCAGGACCAAGGCCCAGCTCTCGGACCCCACCCCAGAACCCAGCGGCAGGGCATGTGGGTCGGGCTCCTCCTTTGTGCTGCTCCGGCGCCCGTGGGGGAGGGCCAGGCCAGCGCCTGGTACCAGCGAGTGAAGGGCGTGTTGCTGGGGCGCCGCCCAGTCCCCAAGCCCAGGCCCCCGGAGGCAGAGGAGAACACAAGGCCCTTGCTTCCCAGCGGCCCCTCTGAACTCAGAAACCTGAGCCTCAAAGTCACGGCCGACGCCAAGGCTACCGGCCGGCCTGGCCCACCAGGCTGCACTTCGGTTCAAGCTGGGGCCCCCCACCCATTCCTGCCGTCTCCCAGCCAGCCCTGGCCCCTCAAGCTGGCAGAACTTTGGCGGAGGAGAAGCTGGGAGGAAAGGGCCCCCCCGAGGTGCAGCCTGAGGAGGCAGCCCGGGCTGGTGGGCGTCCTGGACTCAGAGGCAGCCAGCGGGACCCCAGGGTCCTGGGGGGCAGTGGTCAAGTTCAGGCAGGACGGCGGGTGGCGGTGGGCACTCAGGGAAGCGCTGCCTCCCTGCCAGCGCAAGACCCTGCCCCAACACTGACCCATCACTATGAGCGTGTAGTTGACGCTGAGGCTCCCGAAGCCGTTGGTGGCTTTGCACACATAGGCACCAGCATCGTCTGGCTCCACTTCCTTCACCTTCAGCCCTTGGGGCAGCACGCGGAAGCGGCTCCAGCCGCCGTGGATCGTCCGGCCGTCCTTGGTCCACATGGTCAGTGGCGGCGGGTCCCCCTCCACGGGGCACTGCAGCCGAACCGTGCGGCCTAGCCGGGCCACCTGCCTCGGGACCACCTTGTCCGCCATCCTCGGGGGCCCTGTGGGGGTCAGAGGGCTCCGTCAGGGAGGAGGGGACTGGCAGCGGGTCGGTCAGGGCAAAGGCAGTGTGGGCACTGGGAGCTGGCGGGAGGGCTGTCCCTGCCGGGAGCCCACCCAGACCACAGGGGCCCCTGCGCGCTCTCGCACAGGAGCTGGAACGCAGTCCGGAGGACCGGCTCACCCAGGACGCACGTGCACAGGCCAGTAAGGACAGCCCCTCACGGGCAGGGTGTGCACATGCGAGCGTCTCTGCATCTGTGCCCGTGTGTGGCTGGGCTACGCTGAACCAGGTCTGTCTGCCCGGACAAGAGCCTCGCCGCTGCCAGCCAGGCCACGCCAGGTCACCAAGGCCTTGGGGTCAGAGGGCAAGCAGCTGGGCACCCCCGCTATGGGTGACCACTCTCTCCCATGGGAGAAGCCAGAGTCCTGGGCTGAGGCCACTGGCGCCCCTGACCGTCCCTGATCCCCCCGGCCTGGGTCCAGCTTCAGTTCCTCCGGGGTCAAGTGTGGGCACAACGGGGGTGATCCGGTCTATACGACAACAGGAGACGGCTCGGGGGAAGGGCGCTGCGGACACCACAAGGGTACGGAGCTACCTCCAGGGGACCCTCAGCCCCCGCCGTGCCCGGGGCCCAGAGCCAGGGCCCGCGTGCAGCTCCAGCACCACGGGAAGACCACGGGGGCTTCGGCCCTCTCTCGCGGGCAGCCACCCCGTCCCTCAGGCCAGGAGAAGCAGCCATGAGCACTCAGCTGCCCTTCCCAGGGGCTTGACTGGGCTTGGCTCCCGGGACTGCAGCCACCAGCCACTGGAAGGTGCCTCCACCCCTCGAGTCCGCCACTCAGGCCAGGAGGGCCGCGGCCGGGTGTCCTGGCCGCGCGGAGGTGCTGGCCTGGCGCGGCTGCTCTGAGACACTATCGTTCGGGGCCCAAGGGCAGCGTGTGTTTTCAATAACCAGCGGGTGTTTCTCCAGCACGGCCAGCTGGTCCCACCACTGCTTTGCAACCGGAGGGCTCCTGTGGGTCCCGCAGACGCTCCGGTTCCCAGAGCCCTGCAGGGCGTGGACCCCCACCACCCCTGCCTGGGGTGCTGATGGGGGGTGGCGGCTGTGAACCTGGGGATGGGCGAGCTGACGGCCCTGGGCTCCGCTTCTCTGGGGCCCCAAGTGGGGAGGGGGTCCCGAGGCTCTGCTTCCAGGGGACCGGGGTGTGAGCGACAGAGATCCTATTCGGGGGGCCGCACCCCCACGATGCAGCTGCACCGGCCAGCCAGCCCTCACGCTTCCCCTGACCACCTCTCCCTAATGACTTCGCAGTCTGCAGGGCCTGCCCCCAGGCACCCACTCAGCTCACAGTGCGGGGGGTGTCAGGGGCCCCAGACGAGTGGACCCCAGGAGGGCCCAACCAGGCTGCCCAGGGCCCAGGCCTCATTCCCAGGCAGACCCTGTCTACCACCTGTCACCGCCTGAAATTCCACCATCCCCAGGGGCCTCCCAGGCTGCAGGACAAAGCAGGTACCCCAGCCTGTTCCCGGTCCCCCAGGCTGACACCTGGACACAAGGATCACACGCGCAGACCCACACGTGTCCACACAGACACACGCGTATGCGGAGCCTCCCCGGTGGGGCTCTGCCTGTCCTGACCACAACCTGCAGGGACCACTGGGCCCTCGCCAACACCCCCAGACCCTGAGCAGCCTGCCTCAGTGGCAGAGAAGGGGCCCTCCCCATTCCCCAGGAGGCCTTCAGAAGTGGGGGTGGGGCAACTGTGAGTGGCACGGACGCTGCCCAGGGTCACTGCGGAGAGGAGGGACGGGGTCTGCTGACCGCCAGATGGGCCGGAAGTGTAGCCCCGCAAGCCGGCCTGAGCGGAGGGGGACGAGGCAGTGCCCGCGGAGCCAGCCGCATCCCAAAGCAAACAAAGCCCCTCCTGCGCGGCTGCTCCGCCCCAACCTGTGCTCCGCCTGGCCAGCCTCTGCAGAGACCCCCGCAGGCTCACAGGCGGGAGGCCCGGCCCCCCAGACTCCTAGGGGTTTTGGCTGCCAGCACGGCTGCGGCAGCCCTATATTTAGCCCAGGAAACACAAGCCCCGTTGTTCCACCTGGACGGGGCATCCAGACGCTTTGCCATGGAAACTGAGGCTCGCCTGGGGACCTGGGGCCCCTGCAGGGCCTGGTGGTGTGGGTGTGCCTAGGGGGATAGCCTCTCAGCTCCCGGCAGGCCCTCTGCCCAGCTGCCGCCCCTCCCTAGAGCGCAGCCTCCAGGAAGCCCCAAACTAGCACCTCCCCAGAGCCACAGTGCGGGGAGGTTTGGGGCACAGGCAAGGTGCAAAGAGGGTGTGGAGGCGGCAGGCTGTGCAGGGTCTCACCCAGGATGCAGGCTGAGCATCGTGGGCGTGGGCAAAGGGGGCAGAGCCCCTCCCTCCTCCCCTCCCTCCTCCTTGCCAGGCTCTGCAGCTGCTCCAGCGTTCAGCTGCTAAGTCCGTAGGACTCTGCAACCCCAGGGACTGCAGGCCGCCAGGCTCCCCTGACCATGGGCTTCTCCAGGCGAGGACGCTGGAGCGGGATGTCATGCCTTCCTCCAGGGGATATCCCAACCTAAGGGTCGAACCTGGGTCTCCTGCATTGCAGGTGGACTCTTCACCCCTGAGCCACTGGGGAACCCGGAGCTGGGGCCACACGCGGCCATGATACTGCCCCCATACGCTGTCCCCCAGATGCACACCCCAACAGGGGGTGCAGACCCCCTCCTCTGAGCGCCGGAGACCCCCAGGCTTGCAGGCCCCCCGCCTGGCCAGGGCTCCATTTCCCCAGGTTTGTTATAACAAGACCCTGCTGCGACCCAGGGCAGAGGTGCTGGGCAGATGGAGAAGGGACCCCCAGCTGGAGCCCCCTCAAATCCCCCAAGTCATCATCATAGGGCCCGGGGGCCACCCCGAAGTGCAGCACCCGTGCCTCGCGGCCTTTGCCCCCCTGGGGCGGGGTGAACTGCCCTGGCCATTCCGTCTGGACCCACACTCCCTGCTCTGTCCACAGTCTGCCAGGGGCCTGGCCATGGGCAGCGGGGGCACCCCAAGGTTGGCCCTCACGCCTCCCAGGCACCCAGGGTGCTTGGTGGGCCCTGGCCTGCGACTCCAAGCTCCCTTCAAGGCGGGTGAGCCAGACACCACCCTCCCCCAAACCCCAGGTGCCAGAGGCCTCAGAGCAGGTGAAGGTGATGGAGCCTGAGCTCTCAGCCTGCACGTCAGGGCAGCTCTGTCCCCAGCAAGCCCTGCAAAGCCCCCAAGTTTCCAGCCTGAGGAATGCTCTGGCCGCGGCAAGGCTGGGGGGGCGGTGGATGAAGCCGACCATGGTGGGCCTGGCTACGGGTGGGGGCGGCCGGTTGGGAGCTGCCACCATGCCGTGTGGGATCAGCTAAGCCAGCAGGTGGGGAGGGGGCTGGGCCCCAGAGGTGGACAAACAAGGCCGGCCTGGACGCCTGCACCAGGCACTAGGCTGTCTAGGGGGTGGGACACATGAGGTGTTCGGCACGGTGGGCGCCAGGCTCTGGGCCCAGCACCCTCCCCAGGGAGGCGAGGCCCCAGGGGAAGGGCAGGAGCACCCGGGTCGGGGGGTGGGCACAGAGGAGGACCACCACGCGGCTGCCAGGAGGCGGGCAGACCCCCGCCCAGCACCGCTGCACAGCTGCACACACTCACAGGCTCCTGGTCACCAGCTGGCCCGGGGCGGCCCCGGGGGCCGGACCCACGGGATCTGTGGTGGAACTGGTAGGACCCGCAGGACAGGTGGTTGCCCGAGAAACCAGGCCATTCTGGGCGTGGCAAAGGGACGGCCTGACCCACCGAGCAAGGCGGCGGGAGTGTCCCCACCACCCGCTGCCCAGCTGCCCGGCAGAGGAGTGGGCACCAAGGGGCCCTTCCACTTCCAGTGGAAGCCAGCCTCAGGGCTCCTCTGCCTCACCCTCAGCACCCCCAGGATCCCGGCCCAGCACCCCCGGGACCCCGGCCCAGCACCCCCGGACCCCGGCCCAGCACCCCCGGACCCCGGCTCAGCACCCCCGGGACCCCGGCTGGGGGCCCAGAGCATCACCCTGATGGTGCCACATCCCTGGGGGCACCCATGGGAACTGCCAGTGGGGGACGGTGATTGGAAAGCACCCAGCCCACCCAGGGGCACAGCTGAGCACTGGGCAGCCCTCGCGCAGTGCCAAGGTCTCACTGGGTCCACAGACTCAGTGCCGACCCTCCCGCAAACCTGCCCATGCCTGCCCCCCGCCGCCACCTCACAGACGCCCTCCCAGCTGTCAGAGGGCAGAGAGGGCCCTTGTCCACCGGGGCCTCCCACACCTGCCGTGCTGGATGCAGCGGACAGGGTAACGTGCTTCGGGGCCCAGACCACCCCAGGGGCAGTCACCTAGGAGGTGAGAGGACCCTTCCTGAGCCTGGAGCCCCCTGGCGTTCAGGGCCAATGCGGGGTCTCCAGGCTACAGCCGCAGACGACCAACCCCCAGCAGCCGGCCTGGTCCCACATCCGCTCCACTGAGCCCTGAGCGGCTTCTCCTGGACAGGCCTGAGGCCCTGAGGCCCGAACGACCCAGACTGGGCACCCCCAGGCCCCAGAGGCTGTGGGGTGGGCCACCGGACTCTCAGGGTGATCTCTGGGACCAGCCCCACAGTGCAGCCACGACCCAGACTGGCTGCCGCGCAGGCGGGGGGCAACCCTGGACACGAGGGCGCCTGGGGGCAGCGTCACGGGAGCCGGGGCCTCCCTCCTCCCTGCCGGCTCCACAGGGCCCGTTATCCAGCACACAGCTTGTGAAAATCTCTCACAAAATAAACTCCCCGGCAGGAAGAAGAGGAGTTGTGTTTCCTGCCAAGATGGGAAACCCTGGGGTTCGGCAGCCCCGAGGCTGGGGCAACTCCCTGCCCTGCCTCCGGCTTGGGGACAGCTCCAGAAGCCTCCCCCGGCACCCTGGGCCAGTCCCCCCCTGGGCCAGTCTGCTCGGTGTGGGCATGTGCCCCCCCACCCCAGCATGCCACCTCCAGACCCTGCCCCAGCCACTCAGCAGGGCACAGGGTGGGAGCAGAGGCCCCAGCGGACCACCCCCCAGACGCTCCCCTCGGCCGACCAGCCCAGCCCTTCCCCACCCGAGGGCCCTACCCTGCTAGGCCGAGGCCCTGTGCCCACCCTGGCCATGGTGGGCTGCCCACCTCTGCCCACGACACTCCCGCCGCTGGAGGCCTTCCTTGCCTCACCTGACCGGGACCACCTCTCCTTCCAGGCCCATCCCACCTGGTCCTGTGAAACCCGAGCCTCTCCAGGGAACCCAGGGCTGCGAAACCCACAGGATGGTGGCCCCTGCTGGCCTTGGGCCCTGAGAGAAGGCAGGCTGTGCTTACTGGAGCACCCGGGACCACCGCTAGGAAGAGTGGGGGGCCGCACCAGACAGGGCGTCCATGGGGTGGGCACCCCTTCCTTCCGCGTGCTGACCTGCTCACTGAGGCTGTCCCCTGGACACACCAGGCTGTGGTCACCCGTGGAGGCATAGAACGGGGCAAAGCAGGCCAAGATGGGCTGCCTCCGCTCACCTCCCCCGCACGTCCGTGGGGCCTGGGCTGCCCAGCCGACGCAGAGGCTGGGGCTGCTACTGGAGAAAACCAGCAACTCCCTCGTTAGGGCTGCCGCAGAGCCAGGAGGACTTGGGGGCCCATTGATCCTGACGCACTGGAGACGGAGCCTGGTAGGCAGCAATTCCAGGTCCAGCCAAGGGTGACTTTCTTTGCTCCCTCTTCCCCGCAGAGTGGGCAGTGGTTTATTTTCCTTTCCAGGAGTGGGGCCCAAGACAAGACATAAGTGGGCCGCTGACCTAGGTCCACCTTGCAGAGCCTGGGCCGGGCTCCCGTGAGTCCACCTCGGCCCGGCCGCACACTGGCCAATGCTGCCTGCAGGGGCCTGGGGGGCAAGGAGGTGGCCCCTTGCAGCCCGGTCAGAGGCTGAGGTCCACCAGCACACACATCACAGCCTTTCTGACAGCCGCACGCCTCCCTGTGGACTCACATGCCCTGGCAGAGCCTTCTACCACAGCCCCCAGGCAAGTCGGCCTGAAGTCTGTCCCATTCCACAGGCAGAAGGTGGCCGGGCATGCGCTGGCCAGGTCCAGGGGAGGGAGAGGGGCCTCCAGGGCCAGCTGCTCAGAGACCGTCCACTGCACCATCCTCAGAAAAGTCCAGAGGTGGCACTTCTCAGAAAGCCCTGAAATGACTCTTTTCAAAGTAAATTGTAAAAGGCACTTCATTCGGAGCCTCTCGAATTCCCACTGTGAGAAATAAAGTGGAAACGGAGAAAGCCAAATTCTGTTTTCAAATTTGAAAAAAAAAAAAGCTTAAGACTTAACCCACCAAGATTGTGAAACTTTAGGAAAAGGGGAACCTTAAAAATATTGAGTCTAGAAATGTACTGATTCCAGAAATTGTGACACCACGGGGAAAGCGGCTTCAAGAAACCACCCAAACTCTCTCCGCGCCGGTTTGCCTGCCTGAAGAAGGTCCACACGCAGCCTGTCCACGCGCCAAGTGGGAAGGGCCTGAGACAACTCTACCCTCCAGTCCAGGCCTGGAGGACAAGCCAACACGACTCAGGAAGAGCACCCCCACCAGGAACCACAGAGGCCCTTGCTTGCCCTTGGAAAGCGGCTCCCACCTCCCTACGGCCGCCAGGGCCCCCACCATGCAGCCCAAGGCCTCAGCCAAAGGGCACTGAGCGGGGTGTGGCCCCTGGGGGACCGCTCGGCGCCAAGGCAGGCCCTGCTGCCTACGGCCGTCCACGGCCCACTGCCACCCGCCCCTCCACTTCAGGCTCCAGCCAGTGGCCAGGTCAGGCCAGTGGCGTCCCAAGCCTCCCTAGCCAAGCGGCCAGAGGACAGGCAGGCTCAGGGATGGCGGAGTCCAAGCAGATGAAAGAGAAATTGGAGGCTGAGCTGCTGGCCCCAGGGGTGGGGAGCCTTGCTGGGCATGACCCAAGTGTCCGCAGCACCCTGGGCACTGCCATCTCGGCCACGCCTGGGCAGCCCCCACCCTCAAGCGAGCCAGCCAGTCCCCAGCAGGGCAGGCGGGGGGGGGTGGGTACCGTGGCATGAGGCCCACCTGGGCCGCCGCCCGCCACCCCACACCCGAATGCAGCCATATAAGGCCAGCCTGGGCTCGGTGCGCCTGCGGGACAGCGGCGGGGGCGGGGTGCGACGCCTCAGAGGACTGGTGGACAGGGCAAGGGCGATCCTGAGTGGTCAACACACCCACAGGGCTGGCCTGGCCGCAGGTCCCGCCTCGCTGAAGGAGGCCAGCACAGAACATGGCGGTGGGAGGCCACGGGCACGCATCACCCATCGCCCGTCAGCCAAGGACGCCCCTTGCTGGGGCAGGGCTCCCTCCAGGGGTATCTGAGGCCGCCCTCTCGCACAGAAAGTGTGTGAGCCCGCATCCAGGCCCCGCTGTGGCACACACGCCACGCTGAGGGACGCACTGTGTGCCTGAACGAGGTAGCCTCAGCGTCTGCTCTAAGACAGGCCCCAACTCCCCACCCCGTGTGCTGGGCCCTCGGCCCCCTGGCCCCAACCTCGCACCTTCTTGGAGACGGGCAGGCCTAGCGCACTGGTCTGGGTCGTGAGGCCCACATGCTAAGAAGGCCCCCACTGTCCCCACACCCGGCGCTGGCCACCAGGGGGTTTCTGTAGGTTTTCAGGGGCCTAACTGGGTCCACTGTGGCCAAACTGCCCACTGCCCAGGAATCCTCCACCAGCGGCTGCCCTCAGCTGCAGCGGTGGGTGGATGTGTGTGCTCTGAGGGGAACTGGGGCCAGAGCCCAACCTGCCAGCCAGTGTGGGACCCTGTGCCAGAGCTGGGGGAGCCTGGGCAGTGAGACCACCCCGTGGGTGATCTGGGGGACCTCATGGCGAGAGGGGAGGCCCCGCAGACAGCTGAGGAGCCCTCGGGTGTGGGGCCGACGCGGGAGCTGCCCTGGCCCGTGGGTGAGCCGGGGGCCCAGTGGGTGAGGGGCCGGGCTGCGCGCGGCCAGCAGGGGCGGGGCGCAGGCACGCGCGCCAGGCGGGCACTGTGGCAGAGTTCAGGGCCGGAGGGAAAGGGGCGGCGCTGGCGGAGGCCGGGGCGCCGGGCTGGGCGCCAGCACTCACCTCGGGCGGCGGCGGCCGGCGGGAGGGCCCCCAGCAGCAGGAGCAGCAGCGGCAGCACCGACGCGGGGCTCGGCGTCATCTCGGCCAGTGCGGACCTGGGGGGGATTCAGAGGCTGGTCATCTACGTGCGGGTGGGGGGGCGGGTTTTCCGCCCCGCTCCCCCTCCCCCCGGGCCTCGGGCCTCGGAGCAGCCAGCACCCCGGCCCTGGACCGAGGGGGACCGAGGTGCGGGCCGCCCCGCCTTCCCTGGCGCGCTCCGGGCGGAGGAAGCGGCGGCGGGGGAACCGTGGGTATCAAAGGCAGACAAAGGGTTTACACTAATTACCGACCTCCCCCGCCCCCCCTCCAAACACCGTCTGGATTCCTGGCGCTTGTAACTCGGGCCCTGCCCGCGGGACACACAACACCGGCGGCCCCGCAGATAATCGCCTGCGCCATTAGCGGACAAATTTGCGTTGGGGGGGCCCACGTGGGGTGCAGGGGCGGGGGCGGGGCGCGGGCAGGACCTCGGGCCGGGCGGGAGCCGCGGCGGCGCGCGCCGGTGCCTGCGGCCCCTCGCCGCGGAGCGGGGACTCGGACGCTCGGCCCCCGCCCCCTCCCGCGGCCCCGGCCCCCGACCCTCCGGAATCGGCCCTCCCAGTCTGCCCCGGGAGTCGGAGGCGCGCGAAGGGGCTCACCTCGGCGGGGCTCGCGGGCGGCGGGGCTCAGGGCCGGGCCCGCGGGGCGCGCTGCGCGGTCATTGCCGCCCCGGGCGCCGCACCCCGCCGCCCCGCGCCCCCGGGCCCGGCCTCGGGACGGGGCGGCGCTACCTGCGCGCGGGCGGCTCGGGCTGGGGCCGGGGCGGGGATCGGGGGCCGGGGTCGGGGCGGGGGGCGAGGAGGGTGGCGAGGGCGGTCCGCGGGCCGGGGCCGCGATCCCGGGGCGGCGGGGCGAGGGGCCCGGGGCGCCACGCCGCGAGGCGTCCTTCCCTGCGGGGCTTTGTCAACTCTCCCGGAGCGAGCGCCGAGCCCGCCGCGCGCCCCGCCCCGACACAACTTCCCGCCAATCGGTGCGCCGCAGCCCACGCGCCCCGCCCCGCGCTCCGCCCCCGAGCCCCGCCCCGAGCCCCGCCCCGCGCTCGAACTTCCCGCCAATCGGCGCGTCCTGGCCGCAGCGCCCCGCCCCGCGCCCCGCCCCGCCCCCCGCCTCGCGCCCGAACTTTCCGCCAATCGGCGAGCGCGCCCGCCCTGCCGCCGCCCGGCTCGCGGCCTTAACCCTCGCAGTACGGGGCGCCCGCGGGGGGCGGCTCCCGGGGCGCGGCCCCGCCCCCGCCCGTCCGCCTCGCCCCCGCAGGGCCCTGGCCCCGCCCCCAGCTTGTTTCCACCCACTGGCGGCCGGGCCGGCACACCGCGCCCCCACGCAGCCCCGGCCCAGCCTCGCCTCGCGCACCTCCAGGTCCCGCGCCGTCCACCTCGCACCTGCACCCGCTGGCGCCTGCATCCGAGTCCCCAACCTCAGGCCAACAGCCCCCCGCGCGCCTCTAGAGTCGTCCCTGATCGAGCTCCAGCTGGGCAGTCAGAGTCCCGACATCTGAGCCCCGCGGTGGTCGTCGAGACCCCGCTCTGACCCCAGGCCACTCCAGGGAGGGCCAAGTCGGGCATGACGTGGGGTGCAGAGATCCCGCCCTGGCGCCTCGCCTCATAGATCCGCTTGCCGGAGAGCAGATGTGTTCCCGCCGCCCACCTGGCGGTTTGCGGCCTCCTGTCCGCTAGCGATGGGGTGCGCGTGCGCTCAGTCGTGTCCGATTCTGGACTGTAGCCCGCCAGACGTCTCTGTCCATGGGATTTCCCAGGCAAGGGGTCTGGAGCGTGTTGCCCTTCATACTCCAGGGGATCTTCCCCACCTAGGGATCAAACCTGCCTCTCTTGGGTCTCCTGCGTTGGCAGGTGGATTCTTTACCGCTAGCACCAGGCAGGAAGCCCAGTGGTGCTAACAGAAGGGTATTAATAACTCAGCACCGCCTTTAATCCTCATAATCAGTCAGACGTCTTGCTGTCGCTTGTGCAGGCACGGCGAAAGCAGGTAACTCACCCAGGATTGCCCAGGCGCTTGAGATGCCCAGGACTGGAACCGCGCACTGGAGAGAGCCCTCGGCCTGTGTCTCTCTCCACCTTGCCCTCTGCCCTTCCCTTGGCTATTCAGCAACCAGCATCCACTGGCCCCCATGACTGCCCTCCTTCCGTCCGTCACCTGACCGCACCCCAAGCTCACTGGCCTGAATCAGTGGGCCAGTCTCCCCTGGGTTTCCCTTCACTGTCTCTTCACTGACATTGTGAATCATTTTCTAAAAACATTTAAAATTTATTAATTTCCTTTTTGGCTGTGCTGGGTCTTCGTTGCTGTGAGAGGGCTTTCTCTAGCTGAGGCTAGTGGAGGCTACTCTTATGGTGGTGTGCAGGCTTCCTGTGGCGGCTTCTCTTGTTGGGAGCACAGGCCCTAGGTGTGCAGGCTTCAGTACTGGCGGCACGTGGGCTCAGTACTGGCGGCACGTGGGCTCGGTGCTGGCGGCATGTGGGCTCGGTGCTGGCGGCACGTGGGCTCGGTACTGGCGGCACGTGGGCTCAGTTGCTCCACAGCATGCGGGATCTTCCCAAATCAGTGGTCGAATCCATGCACGCTGCACTGACAGGCAGATTCTCAACCAGCGGACTCCAGGGAAGTCCCAGACTCATCACTTAAAAACACAGCCCTGATGCATCTCTGGCTCCCCGGTACCCTCAACACAAACCCCACCACCCCTGAGGCGCTGGATGCCTGGGCCCTGCCCAGTTCCCTCCTCTACTCCCCTGTAGCACTCCCTGCAGCCCCTCTGGACCTCTGTTCCTGCTATTCCTCTGAGAACACTTTCTGGAACAAGCTCTCTCCTCTTAGGGTTCCCTCTTCCAGGAAGCCTTCCAGGGAAAGCTGAAACTGGAAAGGTCTTACAGGGCAGCATCCCCAGGGCAGAGGAGCGCTGGATTGGGGGCGTGAGCCATCAGGGTTTCAGCCCATGGAGACCCAGGCTGCCCACTCCTTCCAAGCCAGCGATAGGCGGTTCCTCAATGCTGTTTCTGGGCCAGTAGGGCACCCAGCTCGTGGGTGGGTGGTGGTGAGCTGGGTGCTCACCATCCTGCCTGCACGCTGAGTGGAGGCCCAGACACAGACCCGAGTAGCCCTCCTGCAAAGGCCCATCTAGTCAAAGCTATGGTTTTTCCAGTGGTCATGTATGGATGTGAGAGTTGAGCCATAAAGAAAGCTGATCACCGAATAATTGATGCTTTTGAACTGTGGTGTTGGAGAAGACTCTTGAGAGTCCCTTGGACAGCAAGGAGATCCAACCAGTCCATCCCAAAGGAGATCAGTCCTGAGTATTCATTGGAAGGACTGATGCTGAAGCTGAAACTCCAATACTTTGGCCACCTGATATGAAGAATTAACTCATTGGAAAAGGCCCTCATGCTGGGAAAGATTGAAGGTGGGAGGAGAGGGGGACGACAGGATGAGATGGTTGGATGGCATCACCAACTCAATGGATATGAGTTTGGGTAAACTCCGGGAGCTGGCGATGGACAGGGAGGCCTGGCGTGCTGCAGTCCATGGAGTGCATGGGCTCACAGAGCTTCAGACACGACCGAGAGAGGACGCGACCGAGAGAGACTAAACTGAGCTGAACTGGGAGTCAGGCTCGGCAGCAGTGGGCAGGAAGCCAGGAGCGGCCGTTCAGCGCCTACCCGAGGTGGGTGGCAGACAGGAGCCCTGGGACAAAGGGGGCAGGTGGGCCCTGGGGGCGCCGCGCAGGGCCGCGGGGGCAGGTTTGCGGGGAGACGTCACCGGGCGTGCAGAGCTGACACAGGTGGGCGGCTGCCTGCAGCAGCTGTGGGGAGGTGGGTGTCGGAAGCAGGCAGTGGCCGAGGCGGCCCCGTGCGGGGAGGGGATGAGGTGCTCGGGTCGGAGGGGAAAGGGGTCTCGCCGGGGGAGCGGCCGCAGGTGCGGGCGAGGGTCCGGCCGGGCGAGGCTTCTGCACGGGGAGGCGCTGCCCCCTGGCGGAGGCTCGGGGCGCGGCGGGCCGAGAGGTCGCCCGAGTCCCCTCCCCACCCCGGACCTTGGCCTCCCTCTCCGTCTGAGGCGCGGCGCTCCCCACGCGGCGCCAGACCGGCCTGCCGCCTCCACCGAGCTCTCCCATCAGCGGCCCCCGCTCCCCTTCCATGAGACTAGCCCCGGAATATGAACACATTTAAAACTGAGATCTGGGCAATTAGCTAAACTCCTGGTCTCAGTCCTCTCATCTGCAGTCCGACCTCGTCGAATGATCTTGGGGACTGCGAGTTTCCATCCCCCACCTGCCGGACACAGCGAGCCCCAGGAGGTATAAATCTGCTGCCCTTCTTGCCACCCCCTTTCCACCCGGACAAGCTGAGCCCTGGCTGTGTGCCAGAGGCTGGGACAGGTGAGGGTGGGCAGACGGGGAAGGTCCACAGCCTGGAGAAATGGCATCTCAGGAGCAGGTGTAGGGGCCAGGAATCACCTCTGAGGATGGGAAGTGCTCACCAGGGAGCTGAGGGCCCTGACACCAGCTTCTGCTCCCCATGAAGCAACAGGGACCAGACTTACATGCTCTCTGCATGTTAAAAAATATTTAAACTTAAAAAATTCAGAATACTCCGCCGGTGGCGCAGTGGATGACAACTTGCCTGCCAATGCAGGGGACTCGGGTTCAATCTCTGGTCCCGGAAGAGTCCACGGGCTGGAGCAGCTAAGCCCGGGCACCGCAACCACTGAGCCCTCTAGGGCCTGCGAGCCGCAGCTGCTGACCCCCCACACCACAGCTGCTGAAGCCTGGAGCCCATGCTCCGCAGCAGGAGGGCCACCACAGGGAGAAGCCGGCTTGCCACAGCTAGAGAAGGCCTGTGGGACTCAACAAAGACCCAGTGCAGCCAAAAAGAAATAATTCTTTAAAAAATCAGATATATATATGTGTGAGAGAGAAAGAGAGAGAGCGCCTGGATCTCTCTTGGCTGGGGACAGCAGCCAAGATGGGATCAGACAGCAGGAGACGGACACCCTTGTGAGCTGGCTCATGGCTCTCCGCTCCCTCCCTCCCCACGGTTTCCAGTGCAGGCAGGGGGGCCCAGACAGAGCCCAGAGGGAGAGAGGTTCCGGAGAACGTGACGGCTGGCCTTCACGGGGCAGAGTCCTGGAGAGGAGAGAGCCGTGCAGACAGTGCCCCAGGGGCCCACAGAGGGTCGCCTGGAGGCTGCAGCTGAGGATGGATCAGCCCCGGAGTGGACAGGAAGCATCGGAGGCTGGGGAAGAGCCGCCCTGAAGGCTGGGAGCTTGCAGGCAGGAACAGCGCCTGCATCCAGCAGCCAGAGTGGAGACCCTGGCTCACTCTAGGAGAAGTAGAAAATCTGAATATGTTTATTAAATAATTTGAATTTTTAGTTGGAAACCTTCCCACAAGGAAAACACCAGGCACACATGGCTTCACCAAGAAATTCTACAAAACATTTAAGAAGGAAAGAACACCCATTCGATGCAAACACTCCCAAAAAGGGAGAGGAGGGGCTACCTCCCAACTCATTCCATGATGCTAAATCCAGAAATCCACAGAACACCATCGGGCATGAACACAAATGCAAAGCATCTTAAATGCTGGTTAATCAAATCCAACAATATATATATAAAAAGGATAATACATGATGATCAGGCGGGATTTATCCAAGGATGGAAAGTTGGTTTACCATTTGAAAATCAGTCACTGTAACATACCGTTATCAACAGAAGCAAAAACGTGATTATCTCAATAGATGCAGAAAAAGCTCTGGACAGAATCCAGCACCTGGTCCTGATGTTGTTAAAAAAAACCTCTCAGCAAACTGGCAAAGACAAGGCCTTCCTCCACCTGACAAAAGGCATCTGCGGAAACATTCCAGCTACCATCACACTTGACTGTTAAAGAGTGATGCTCCCCGCTTACATCAGAGCCAGACCTGGGGTCTGCTCTCTCCCTGGTACTCAGCATCGTGCTAGAGGGTCAAGTCAGTTCAGACTGGAAAGAAATAAGTAAAGTCTTGATCTGTAAATGACACAATCATCTATGGGAACAAATCTATGGAATCGACAAAAAAAAAGTCACCAAAATGAACAGTACTGGTGAACACAGCAAGGTGGTGAGACAGCCCAGTACTCAGCGCCATTGGCCTTGGAGCAGTGAGCCGCACACGCACAGCTGGGTCGGAAAGGTTTTAAAGAGCCGAGCACGCATCTCATCAGTCGTATGGCCCGCTCCCCAGGTCAGCTCAGTCGCTCAGCCGTGTCCTACTCTCTGCGACCCCACGGACCGCAGCACGCCAGGCCCCCCTGTCCACCAACTCCCGCAGTCCACCCAAAATCATGTCCATTGAGTCAGTGATGCCACCCAGCCATCTTATCCTCTGCCGTTCCCTTCTCCTCCTGCCCTCAATCTTTCCCAGCATCAGGGTCTTTTCCAGTGAGTCAGTTCTTCTCATCAGGCGGCCAAAGTATTGGACTTTCAGCTTCAGCATCAGTCCTTCCAAAGAACACCCAGGACTGATCTCCTTTAGGATGGACTGGTTGGATCTCCTTGCAATACAAGGGACTCTCAAGAGTCTTCTCCAACATCACAGTTCAAAAGCATCAATTCTTCAGGACTCAGCTTTCTTCACAGTCCAACTCTCACATCCATACATGACAACTGGAAAAACCATAGCCTTGACTAGATGGACCTTTGTCAGCAAAGTAATGTCTCTGCTTTTTAATATGCTGTCTAGGTTGGTCATAACTTTCCTTCCAAGGAGTAAGCGTCTTTTAATTTCATGGCTGCAGTCACCATCTGGATGGATTTTGGAGCCCCCCAAAATAAAGTCAGCCACTGTTTCCCCATTTATTAACCATGAAGTGATGGGACCAGATGCCATGATCTTCGTTTTCTGAATGTTGAGCTTTAAGCCAACACTTTCACTCTCCTCTTTCACTTTCATCAAGAGGCTCTTTAGTTCTTCACTTTCTGCCATAAGGGTGGTGTCATCTGCATATCTGAGGTTATTGATATTTCTCCTGGCAATCTTGATTCCAGCTTGTGCTTCATCCAGCCCAGGGTTACTCATGATGTACTCTGCATAGAAGTTAAATAAGCAGGGTGACAATATACAGCCTTGACGTACTCCTTTCCCGATTTGGAACCAGTTTGTTGTTCTATGCCCAGTTCTAATTGTTGCTTCCTGACCTGCATACAGATTTCTCAAGAGGTAGGTCAGATGGTCTGGTATTCCCATCTCTCTCAGAATTTTCCACAGTTTATTGTGATCCACACAGTCAAAGGCTTTGGCATAGTCAATAAAGCAGAAATAGATGTTTTTCTGGAACTCTCTTGCTTTTTCCATGATCCAGCGGATGTTGGCAATTTGATCTCTGGTTCCTCTGCCTTTTCTAAAACCAGCTTGAACATCAGGAAGTTCATGGTTCACGTATTGCTGAAGCCTGGCTTGGAGAATTTGGAGCATTACTTTACTAGCGTGTGAGATGAGTGCGATTGTGTGGTAGTTTGAGCATTCTTTGGCATTGCCTTTCTTTGGGACTGGAGTGAAAACTGACCTTTTCCAGTCCTGTGGTCACTGCTGAGTTTTCCAAGCTTTCTGGCATATTGAGTGCAGCAGTTTCACAGCATCATCTTTTAGGATTTGAAATAGCTCAGGTGGGATTCCATCACCTCCACTAGATTTGTTGGTACTGATGCTTCTTAAGGCCCACTTGACTTCACATTCCAGGATGTCTGGCTCTAGGTGAGTGATCACACCATTGTGATTATCTGGGTCGTGAAGATCCTTTTTGTACAGTTCTTCTGTGTATTCTTGCCACCTCTTCTTAACATCTTCTGCTTCTGTTAGGTCCCTACCATTTCTGTCCTTTATTGTGCCCATCTTTGCATGAAGTGTTCCCTTGGTATCTCTAATTTTCTTGAAGAGATCTCTAGTCTTTCCCATTCTATAATTTTCCTTTATTTCTTTGCACAGATCACTTAGGAAGGCTTTCTTATCTCTCCTTGCTATTCTTTGGAATTCTGCATTCAAATGGGTATATCTTTCCTTTTCTCCTTTGCTTTTCGCTTTTCTTTTCACAGCTATTTGTAGGGCCTCCTCAGGCAGCCATTTTGCTTTTTTGCATTAAAAAAAAAATTTTTTTTTTCATTACTTTTTACCCCAGGTCCAAGGTAAGAGAAACCTCGCTAAGATGGTAGACGTTGAGAGAGGGCATCAGACGGCAGAGAGACTGAAACCACAATCACAGAAAGCTAACCAATCTGATCACAAGGACCACAGCCTTGTCTAACGCAATGAAACTAAGCTATGCGTGTAGGGCCACCCAAGATGGACGGGTCACGGACAGGTCTGACAAAACATGGTCCACGGGAGAAGGGAATGGCAAGCCACTTCAGCATTCTTGCCTCGAGAACCCCATGAACAGTATGAAAAGGCAAAAAGATAGGACATTGAAAGAGGCACTCCCCAGGTCGGTAGGTGCCCGATATGCTCCTGGAGATCAGTGGAGAAATAACTCCAGAAAGAATGAAGGAAGGGAGCAAAAGTGAAAACAACACCCAGCTGTGGCTGTGACTGGTGATGGAAGCAAGGTCCGATGCTGTAAAGAGCAATATTGCATCGGAACCTGGAATGTCAGGTCCATGAATCAAGGCAAATCGGAAGTGGTCAAACAGGAGATGGCAAGGGTGAACGTCGACATTCTAGGAATCAGTGAACTAAGATGGACTGGAATGGGTGAATTTAACTCAGATGACCATTATATCTACTACTGCAGGCAGGAATCCCTCAGAAGAAATGGAGTAGCCATCATGGTCAACAAAAGAGTCCGCAATGCAGTACTTGGATGCAACCTCAAAAATGACAGAATGATCTCTGTTCGGTTCCAAGGCAAACCATTCAATATCACAGTAATCCAAGTCTATGCCCCACCCAGTAACGTTGAAGAAGCTGAAGTTGAACGGTTTTATGAAGACCTACAAGACCTTTTAGAACTAACACCCAAAAAAGATGTCCTTTTCATTATAGGGGACTGGAATGCAAAAGTAGGAAGTCAAGAAACACCTGGAGTAACAGGCAAATTTGGCCTTGGAATGCAGAATGAAGCAGGGCAAAGACTAATAGAGTTTTGCCAAGAAAATGCACTGTCATAGCAAACACCCTCTTCCAACAACACAAGAGAAGACTCTACACATGGACATCACCAGATGGTCAACACCGAAATCAGACTGATTATATTCTTTGCAGCCAGAGATGGAGAAGCTCTATACAGTCAACAAAAACAAGACCGGGAGCTGACTGTGGCTCAGATCATGAACTCCTTATTGCCAAATTCAGACTTAAATCGAAGAAAGTAGGGAAAACCGCTAGACCATTCAGGTATGACCTAAATCAAATCCCTTATGATTATACAGTGGAAGTGAGAAATAGATTTAAGGGCCTAGATCTGATAGATAGAGTGCCTGATGAACTATGGACAGGCCTGCTTCCCAGTCACAGGTATTTACCCGACAGGAAAGGACTTATTAATACGTGTCCACACAAAGATTTGCGTGCAAATGTTCACAGCAGCTTTATTGGTAATACCCCCAAACTGGGAACCACCCAAATGCCCATCAACGGGCCACAGGGCCAACCATTCTCCGTCCATACGAGGAGAGACGTGGTCAGCAATCCAACATGAACCATCTGTCAACACAACCTCGCAGGTCTCTCGAGGCAGTCGTGCTGGTGGACAAGCTGTGGGTGCCATGCAGTGGCGTCTGTGCCACCTTCTAGAAAGAGGCGGGGTCCACAGTGATTGAAGCAAATGTTGGGGCTGCCCGTGTGGGTGCTGGGAGGGGGCCTGAGACGACCCTTGGGGGTGCAGGAAACATCCAGTGTCCAGATTGTGGTCATGGTGTCAAGGACATAGGTCAAAAGTTATCAAATCAGATGCTTTAAATAGTGTCAACTTTACCATAATAAAGGTTCGTTGTTTTTTTTTTTTTTTAAAGAAAAAAAAAGATTGACCTGTTAGAGAGACTAGAGCCCTCCGTGGAGGGCCCTGGGGGGCGGCTGAAGCCACAGGAGTCAACACGCGTGGCCCCTCTGACTGCAGCTGCAGAGTGAGCACCACGCCCGAACGGGGTGGCATCGGCTAGACTCTGTAAGGCTCCAAAGACCTCATTTCGGCTTCACCTTCTCTCCTGAGACCCTCACTGGAGCCCCGGTGCACGGGCTGGCCGCTCTTGCCCCTGCACTGGGACCCTCGTGGGAGGGACCCTCTGTCCTGGGGGACACCGGTGTGTCGCTAGTGACTCAGACACACACCACAGGGGTGCACGAGCTTGGAAGGGTGGCCCCTGGTTGAAGCTTTGACCTAAAGTCCCCCAGAGGGTGAGCTGCCCCACAGGAGCTCACGGGGTGTGGACGTCACCCGGGCCTGCTTCCCAGCGGGCGGTTGTAGCACGGGACTAGAGTTGCTGGACATGGCCGCTGGGCAGGACTGCAGGCGAAGCGAGCCTGGCCAGCCGGGCTGACCAGTGCCCCTGCCAAGACTGGGCCCCACTCCTGCAGATGGGCACCTGAACCCCCGAAGTCAGAGCAGGACACTGGCCACGCCAGCCCGTCCCGCCAGCTCTGTTGGGTGGAGCAGCCTCCCTGGTGGGGAAGCCTGGCCAGCCACCATCACCAGCCTGCCATGTGGCGGTCTGAGGGCGAGGGCTGGGTCAGTGCTGGCATCCACGGCCTCATCTTGCAGCAGGGGTGCCCACCACTCACTTTGCCGTGGGCAGGGTGGGGCTGCTCCCAGCATCCTGTGCTGACCCAGGTGGGGCCCCTTGACCAGCAGCCTGCAGGGGCATTCTGCCCTGGTGCCCAGGAGACAGCTGGTCTCCTGCACGGTAACGTGTAGGCGAGGGCAGGCACATGGACCCCAGCCACTGCACTCAGGACTCTCATCCTGGGGAGGTCCCATCACAGCGAGGGGCTGGACCCCATCCATGTGCCCCACTGCCCACGCGGCCCAGGGCCCTCTCGGGATCATGGGCGAGGGCACCAGGTTGCCTCCCCTACAGCCCCTCATCCCCCAGAGGCCCCAAGAAGGGCCCCCCCTGCTCCCAGGGGGCCCACTGCCCCCCTTCCTGTGCTGGGCCCAGGTCACCCCTGGGCATCTGGTAGCACATCTGGAAGGCGCCTAAGGCTGGGGTCTGAGGTCGCAGGTCCGTGGGCAGCCCATTCTTCCTCTTTCCTGCCGGGGGGCGCGGTAGTGCCCACCTCTGCAGGGGACCCTCTGGGGACTCCTGCCCCCCAGGACCAAGAGCACCCAAGGTGGTTGGAAATGTAGTCTGGGGCCCCATCCCAGGCAGACCAGAGTCAGACCACGTTTGCCAAGCCCCCAGATGACTCACACATGTGAGCGTGTGAGGCCGTGGGCTCCTGGGGCCCTTGGCAAAGGTGAGAAGGCCGATTACACGCAGAGCCCTGAGCAAAGAGACACACGGGCACCTTCTGGGGTGCTGCTTGAGGCACAGGCAGTAGGAGGCTGTAGGTCTGTGGGCAGGGCTCTGAAACCGCCTGTCACGCGAGGCTGGGCCCACGTCCGGGACCCAGAGCCTTGATGGAGGGAAGGCTGGGTGCCCGTGCAGTCAGGAGCCTGCGCCCCCAGCTGTGGGAGGGGCACCCAAGGCAACTAGTGACCACCCGATGGAGGGGAACCCTCGGACATCCTGGGGGCTCCTGGACGACGGCTCTGACCTGAGGCAAAGCCACACTCCTGAAAACCACCAGTGCTGGTCAGACGGGGCCCTGGCCTGAATCTCTGAGCCCATGGGCAGCCCCTCCCGTGGGCATCCCCATCATCTTAGAACACAGGCTGGGCTGTCCACAGCCAGCAGCAGTGCCCCCACGGCCCCCTGGCTGGAGGGGGGGATGTACTGCGGAAGCCCCCAGACCTGCCCGCCACGTGGGGAACAGAGAGTAGGTCCCACGTCGGAAACCGGGGGATGCGACTGAGGGCCGCGTGGGGGACAGAGACTAGGTCCCACGCTGGAAACCGGGGGAATGTGACTGAGGACCTCCTCTGGTCTCCGTGCCACTCGCCAGACTGGCGTGGGTGACCGACAATCAGCCCGTGGCAACACCCATTGGCTGACACCTGGACGCGGCGCCTTTACTGGACGGAACCGCAGCCCCTGGCACCGACATGCCGCCGCCTGGCAAGTGCTTGCCTCCCTACCCTCCTGGACGAGACCAGCAAAGCCCTTGGGTGGCCAGCACGGTAGCTCAGCATCAGAGCTCACCTGCTGGCACCACTCCTCCCAGTGTCTTCATTCATTCAGCCCAGGGACCTCGAGGACAGTATGCCAATCAGGAAGGCAGAGCAGCGATACGCACCCTGGAGGCCTGGGTAAGGCCTGTCCTCCCGCAGTGGGTGGAGGTGAGCCGGGAGAGTCCAGGCGACTCCAGGGGAGTTTGCAGTCCGAGGGCTGGCCGTGCCGGGGTGTCCGTGAAGGTGGGTACTGGCAGTGTGGGGGTGTCCTATGGAGGTGGGGTTCTGCCTGTGTTGGGGTGTCCGTGAAGGCGGGGTACTGGCCGTGCTGGGGTGTTTGTGAAAGTGGGTACTGGCAATGTGGGGGTGTCCTGAAGGCGGGGTACTGGCCGTGCTGGGGTGTCCTGAAGGTGGGGTACTGGCCGTGCTGGGGTGTTTGTGAAAGTGGGTACTGGCAATGTGGGGGTGTCCTGAAGGCGGGGTACTGGCCGTGCTGGGGTGTCCGTGAAGGTGGGTACTGGCAGTGTAGAGGTGTCCTGAAGGTGGGTACTGGCCATGCTGGGGTGTCCGTGAAGCTGAGTATTGGGAGTGTTGGGGTGTCCGTGAAGGTGGGGTTCTGCCTATGTTGGGGTGTCCTGAAGGTGGCGTACTGGCCGTGCTGGGTGTCCTGAAGGCGGGGTACTGGCCGTGCTGGGGTGTCCTGAAGGTGGGGTACTGGCCGTGCTGGGGTGTCCTGAAGGTGGGGTTCTGCCTGTGTTGGGGTGTCGTGAAGGTGGGGTACTGGCCGTGCTGCGGTGTCCTGAAGGCGGGGTACTGGCCGTGCTGGGGTGTCCTGAAGGTGGGGTACTGGCCGTGCTGGGGTGTCCTGAAGGTGGGGTTCTGCCTGTGTTAGGGTGTCCATGAAGGTGGGTACTGGGAGTGTGGGGGTGTCCGTGAAGGTGGGGTACTGGCCGTGCTGGGGTGTCCGTGAAGGCGGGTACTGGCAGTGTTGGGGTGTCCGTGAAAGTGGGTACTGGCAGTGTTGGGGTGTCCTGAAGGTGGGGTACTGGCCGTGCTGGGGTGTCCTGAAGGTGGGGTACTGGCCGTGCTGGGGTGTCCGTGAAGGCGGGTACTGGCAGTGTTGGGGTGTCCGTGAAAGTGGGGTACTGGGCAGTGTTGGGGGTGTCCTGAAGGTGGGGTACTGGCCGTGCTGGGGTGTCCTGAAGGTGGGGTACTGGCCGTGCTGGGGGTGTCCTGAAGGTGGGGTACTGGCCGTGCTGGGGGTGTCCTGAAGGTGGGGTTCTGTCTATGTTGGGGTGTCCTGAAGGTGGGGTACTGGCCGTGCTGGGGTGTCCTGAAGGTGGGGTACTGGCCGTGCTGGGGTGTCCTGAAGGTGGGGTTCTGCCTATGTTGGGGTGTCCTGAAGGTGGGGTACTGGCCGTGCTGGGTGTCCGTGAAGGTGAGTATTGGGAGTGTT